>NC_045161.1:6093777-6098777 GCF_900700415.2 Clupea harengus | reverse complement strand
CTCTGACAGAAGCCTCATCCGTTTCTTTCCCTCCTGTGTGTCAACTACTGAGGGCGGTATTATTTTTGAAGTTGTTTACAACTTGCCAAAACAGACTTTTGTTTTTCGCTCTCTGTTCTTTTGCACTTTCTTTTTTTTTTCTTCTTCTTCCCTGTCGCCTCCTTGTTTCGAGCCTTCAGTATCATTTTTCGTTCGTCTTTGACTGCGCTTGCCCTTGTCTGCGAGGGGTGTGTGTGTGCACCTCTCAGAGACTTCTGACGTGCGCTTTCACAGAAACTGCTGTAAAAACAGCGGGACATTTTAGTTTGTTAAAAGTCAGCTAGGCAGTGTGGATGAGGTCATTGAACCGTCCCAGCTGTCACGTTATCAGAGAGTGTGTCCATGAGGGAGGGAGAGAGAGAGAGAAAGAGAGGAGAGAGAGAAAGAGAGGAAAGAGAGAAAAGGAAATGTTTTCATTTCCCTTGTTTCCCCTCACTCCTAATGCTTATAGACACCTTGAACCCGATATCTGCATTTGCGGGTGTTAGTTAAAAGCCCTTTGCAACCTGAGGTAAAGCCTTATTAAAAGTACACAGTTTCGTGTAAGAAGCTGATAAACACACAAACATAAACAGCTCCTCCTCCTCGCCTGCCCTCAGGGGGATGAAGGGGGGATCTGTTGTGCCGAGGCGAACAGGTGCGCTGGCGGTGACAACGGCTGCCTATCTGAGACAGGCACGCACGGGCAGCTAAGCCTGCATCGGGTCCTCGCTGGTAAGGCGATTGGGGTGTCGTTTTGCACTCTTGAGGCGCTGCGTGGCGCGTTCTCTTTGATGTGCCAGCCGTTTGCGGCGTGGTTGTCAGGCGAAGCCTGGTGAGTCTTAATGTATCAATGCGCCGCACAAGGGCCTGTGACGGGTACACCCTTGCCTCCCATATCTCTATGGTTTTAAGCCCATAAATCCAAGGGGGGGGGGGGGGAAGAGAGGAAGGGAGCTTAGAAAGTTAAAGAATTATACAAGCTGGTGAGGTGTGAGGAAGAGGAGGAAGTGCATGAGAGGGAGTAGTGGAAGATAGTGGTCATGACTCGAGTGGGCCTGTGGGGATCCTGTCACCAGGCCGTCTTTTGGAGTTCTGTCACCTCTTCACGCTTCCCTCCTTTCTTCTCTATGCCTCATGTCATTCTCTCTCTCTCTCTCTCTCTCTCTCTCTCTCTCCATACCACACCTCTTAACTTTCTCTTTCCTTTCTCTTTGTCATTCTCTCACCCACTCCCTGCACCTCCCCGTCCCCTCTCCTCCGTCACCCCTATTTTGTCCTTGCCTTCGTTATTCCTCCATGTCTCCAAGGGTCTTTTCTTCAGGGTCTCATCCGTGAAGATGTGGTTTCTCTCCCCCCCTTCCTGCCCATCCCTCCCCTCCCCTCCCCAGCCTCCCCTCCCCAGCCTCTCCCCCCCCTCTCTGTTCTTTTATATTCATGTCTGTGTAAGCACCACTCCTGTTTGCGAGCTCCCTGACACCCCCTCAATGGCCTGTCTCCTTGCAAGATTAGTGAGAGGCCCATGGTCCCCAGCCATGGCTCCGTGGCTATAATGAGATGCGCTGCTGGTGTGTGTGTGTGTGTGTGTGTGTGTGTGTGAGTGCATCTCTCTGTGTGTGTGTGTGTGTGTGTGTGAGCAAGTGTTTTTGTGTGTTCTTCTATGTATGTGTGTGTGTGTGTGTGTGTCTGTGTGTGCGTGTTTGAGCAAGTGTTTTTGTGTGTGTTCTTCTCTGTGTGTGTGTGTGTGTGTGTGAGAGAGAGAGAGATAGAGAGTGTGTGTGTGTGTGTGTGAGTCAGTGTTTCAGTGTGCCTGTTGTTTTCTCTTGTTTGTGTTGTTTTCTTGTTGATGTTTGCTTTTGATGGTTTGTGCTGAGTGTCTCTTTAAGGGACATTGGGGTTTTTAGGAGAGGCCTGAAGTGCCTCCCTTCCATCTGCCCTCCAGAAGGCTCCTTTAGAAGGCCACCACAACAGATCAAGCCAGATTAGATTGTTTGCAAATGCGAACAAAAAAGTCGCCTCAAGTCAAATCTCTTTTGTCCCGCTGAGGATGCTAGTAATTGAGTAGCCTGACCTTCTCTCTTGCCGAATAATCGATCGATCCCAGAAATTCCACTTTTATTTATTTATTTATATATTTCTCTTCGTTGTTGTTGACGTTCTGAGCGTCTCACCTGGCCCCCAGGCCACTGCTGTGCGTGCCGTGTGAAGTGAACGAAAGTCAAAATGAGGTAATTGTCTGAAACTACAGCAACAACTTTTGACCAGTGTGTGTGTGTATGAATGCATTCACATATGTATACATGCGTGTGAGAATGTGTGTGTTTGTGCACAAGCCCGCGTGTGTATTTATGTTTGTATGTAAGTCATCCGGGCACATTTTGGGAAAGCTGCCCGAGGGGTGAGTGATATTTCTTTGACATGAATCAGCCCTTTATCTCTCCTCTAACTCACTGCCTCTTCCCTCTCTCCCTCTCCTCCCTCGCTCTCCCTCTCCCTCCCTATCTCTCTTTCTCTCTCCATTCTCCTTTCACTGCTCATCGGAGCATCAGCATGGTAGTAGGTCACTGGCTCAGTCACAGGCCATAACTCTATTGAGTTGAGCAGAGTGCTGCTGGACTGTGCTATGCAGATTCAGCCAAGTGGCAGGAGCATTCCCCGCTGGATATCCCCCGCTGCCATCTTGGAATCACCAGCATGCCTGCTGAACCCAGGTGTTGGTGCCCCTCTCCCCTGCCACACACACACACACACACACACACACACCCTTATGGCGTGAATGAGCCCCTATGAAGCGCAGTTGCCCTCCACCTCAGCACCGATGTCCTGTGTGTGGTGTTCAGAGACGGAGCCTGTGCAGCTGTGTTGTAACTGGGAGTGTAACACCGAAGCGTCCTGTAGAGGCCTCTGTGTGTGTGTGGGCAGTGCGACGTTCCGTGAAGTTGGGACGCACTGCATGTTGGGGGATTGCAGAGATTGTGTGTGTTTGCCAGCGGGTCACTTTGAATAAGGTTCCACTAGATTGACTCTCTTATGGAAGCGTTGTCTTGGTCGTTGACAGCTGTACGGTCGGAAAAAAACCAAGGTCCTTGTCTAAGACCTTTAACACATTCCTGAGTGCACAGACAGGGCTGACTATGACAGAGTGGGACTGACATCCTGAGTCAGTATATCTCTACATCTCTGTCTTGCTCATATTAGTCCTTTTCGTCTCTTTGGGTTTGATGGTTTTTTTTTTTTTCCTTTTGAAGAAAAGGGAACATTGTCAGAGGGGCTTCAAGAAGAATATGAAGAGTTCTCTCTCGTTCATTTGTTCTTCATCTGAAGCACTGACAGGAGGGAGGGAGGGAGAGGGGTCTGAGAGTGGTGAAATTCATCTGAGGTGCTTATTGAAACTGCTGCCGCTGTCTGCTCTCTGTTGCAAGGTGCTGAAACAAAGACCCAGAGGTTTCCTGGGCAACTGTCAGAGGATGAAACTGAAAATGTCTCTGGGTTTGGAAGTGTGTGTGTGAATGTGTGTGTACCTGGCTATTGGTTTTTTTTCCGGTTGAATGAGCAGTTAGTAGGATCTACTCACACATAACCAGCATCCAGAATGAGAAGTGCATGGAGGTGTTTTTCGTGTAGTTGTAATCCTGACGTTCTGCACTGAGGATAGTGTACCATTTCCTATGAGGTTACTCCAAATATAGTCTCTGGAGTCTATCTGTCTTGGGTTTAAATTAGTGGAAATCTTGACAAACTGTCATTTTATTGGCCATTTGCCATTTTTCCTCCTATGTTAAAGATACAGAGTAAGTGAGAGAGAAAGAGAGAAAGAGGCAGTCCTGCTTTAATTAAAATTCCTTGCAGTCACCATGAGTAATTATTTTCACTTCAGCTTCCTCTGGTACTCATAAATATTAAAGCTTTTACAATATCTTACTGTCACCCACCTGGGGAATCTTATATCCGCCTGCACACTTTGTCTCGGAGAATTTTTTTTGACAGCAATCAGATCCTGGCCTCAAATAAACCAGGCACCTCTCGCAAACTTCAAAACCTGTGTAACATTTTATACTTTCCTGATTCTTCTAATCAGTACTTGAGCACACACGCTAAAGACTGCTATCGAAACTCCCATCGCTCGTTATTTCGGTCGCCGTGTTCGCAGGAAGCTGAGAAATGGGGAAACTGTTACAGGAAGAGCCGCCGAGTGGTATTCTTAAAAGGAGCCGGAATGAAGCGAGCAGCAGCTTTTGGATGGCACTCAGACAAGCGAAAGCCCTTCATCTTCTCACATAGAAGCAGATCAATGTCGGTTTATCCTCAAAAAAATAATGTTAATACAAGTAAATGAGCCTAATGATGATCGTCTGGAAGAAGCTACATTTTTTTCCTCCTGTGTCCAGCCGAGGGGATTATTAATGCAGGATTATTGACCAGAATGATTCCTTTGGCTCAGTGGACTATTAGTATTCCTCGTTGGGAGGGCAGTGAAGTGGATGACAGATAAAACTAGAGGCAAATTGGAGAGAATTAGACGACGGAGGACATGAAAAGCTTCAGACTGATGATGCACTGAGATTCGTTGCTGGGGAGAAGCTTCAAGGACGATGATATATATCTTTTCGGCCTCATGTAAAACCATTCCTCCCATCCACCTCCATCCCATAATGAGTCTTGTTAGCAGCATGCTGATGAAAATAGCTCCTGTGATTCCTCTGCAACAGTAAAGAATGTGAAGTGATCGTAGATCTTTGAGGGAAACACAAGACCGATCACAGGGGCTGGAGAGATGCTCCGTGGGGACTGGGGCGATATCAAGAGGCCCGGCGTCCTAATTGAATTAAATGAATGTGGGGCTTATGAGGCGCTTATTAAATTAGGCGAACCCCTCAGACTGCCCGGGGATACCTCCACGTGCTGCCACAGCCATGTGTGAAGGCTGGGCTCGCCTAATGAGATCGATCCCCCTCTCCCAGTCCCCGCTAGTAAACAGAGGC
>NC_045161.1:6081277-6086277 GCF_900700415.2 Clupea harengus | reverse complement strand
AGCTCTACCGGATCACAGGAGATAATAGTGTATCTGTTTGGCAGCAACATCACTGCACATGCAGGTGTGTGTGTGTGTGTGTGTGTGTGTGGTGTGTGTATGTGTGTTAAGTGTGGGTATGTGTGTGTGTGTGTGTGTGCCTGTGTGTGTGAGTGAGAGAGAGGGAGAGAGAGTGTGTTTGTGTGTGTGTGTGTGCGTGTGTGTGAGGGAGACTGTATCTGAGTGTGTGCTAGTCTGAATGTGTGTGTGTGTGTGTGTGTGTGTGTGTGTGTGTGTGTGTGTGTGTGTGTGTGGATTCGGTTTGATTTGGAGGCACTCTGTGCTGGGCAGAGGATTGTCTCTCTGTGTTGTCTCCCAGGGTTTAATTATTAATAACTGAGAAGAATGCTAATGACTAGGCCTCCATCCAAAATGGCAGCCACTTCAACATCCCCCCCACCCCCAAATTCTCAACACACACATGCCTGTGCCCTATTCAGTGACGTGTGTGTGTGTGTGTGTGTGTGTGTGTGTGTGTGTGTGTGTGTGTGTGCGTAGGGTACACACCCCTCTGCCTTCTTACCCCCCAGTGGTCCCCTCAGTGTCTGGGAGAGCAGATACCCTTTTCTGAATTCATTAGCCCTGGCAAGGGCATCAGGAGAGCCTCAGGGGTCTGGGAAAGGTGTTGGATTATGGGTAAAAAGGGTAGTTACTGGAGGATTGGGCTTGGGGTTGGCTCTTGTCTTCTGCATGGGGGTGGCGAGAAATGGGAAGAGAATGTTGGGAAAGGGCTTAGTACAGTAAGACTGTGTGTGGGTGTGTGTGTGTGTGTGTGTGTGTCATTGAGGCTGGTGACCTCACGAATGTGTGTCTGTGTGTGTGTGTGTGTGTGTGTGTGTGTGTGTGTGTGTGTGTGTGTGTGTGTGTCTATCTGGAGAACCCAGTATTACTCACATTTCAGGACCATGTGAATTTGCCTGTGTGTGAGGATAAGAGTACAATAGTTCACAGTAGAATAATTTGGATGAGGGTTACCACTGTTGAACAGGCCAGTGTTGGGTTGTTGGGCTGAGCTGTAGGATTATGCGCGTGTGTGTGTGTGTGGGGCTCAGTGTGGCGGTGGCTGAAGTCTGCCGTGTGTGTGTGTGTGCGTGTGTGTGCGGGGGCTCAGTGTGTCTGTGGCTGAAGTCTGCCCTGCATGAGTGTGTGTGTGTGAGAGTGTGTGTGTGTGTGTGTGCACGTGTGTGTGTGTGTGCGTGTGTGTGTGGGGCTCAGTGTGGGGCTCAGTGTGTCTGTGGCTGAAGTCTGCCCTGCGCGAGTGTGTGTGTGTGTGTGTGTGTGTGTGTGTGTGTGTGTGTGTGTGTGTGTGTGTGTGTGTGTGTGTGTGTGTGTGCACGTGTGTGTGTGTGTGTGCGTGTGTGTGTGGGGCTCAGTGTGGGGCTCAGTGTGTCTGTGGCTGAAGTCTGCCCTGTGTGTTGGTGGCTGGCGCGGGGGTGCGGGGGTGCGGGGGCGCGGGGAACATCAGCCTCGGCGGCCCCCGTCGCTGTGTTTGGCCAGGTGTGACCATGCATATTAATGATGCCATTTTAATTTCCCCAGTCGTCTCTCTGGCAGCGGCTCAGCCCCCACCGCTCTCCGCTCTGCCTGCGCTTCCAGACGCCACAGATTTCTGCTCCCTGTCGTCAGTTTTTGTTTTTTTTTGCCTTTTGTGTTTGCTGGCCGGGGCTTTCGGTGTGAATCACGCCAGCCGAGTCGGCGGCGGCGGCGGCAGAACACCAGCCGTGCCGCTGCTGGTGCCACAGACACAAGGTACCGGCTGAATCACCGGAGCGTGTGTCGTCTGAGTCAGACCAGACCTCCAAACCGGTCGCGAGGACGAACCTGACGACTTTCCGATTCTCCCCGTTTCCCACTGATAACAGCACAGGGAGCCATTCTACCCCCTGCACTCTTCTCTTCCTCCTGCTTCTCCATTTTTTTTTTTCTTCACTTTTTCGCTCGTCATGTCTCCCTCGTTTGCTCCTCCGTTCATTAAACCCTAATCTTCTCCGGGGCTCCTCCGTGTCACCGTCGCCTCATTGTGCACGATCGATGCGTTGCGTGCCACCTTATTATGCCACGGCGGGCCCCCTCCACCTTATCAGCCCGATGGATCTCTGTACTTAATGAATGTCAATCCTCTTTAGGTGTTCATTTATTTCAGTTTTTTTTTCGCTTTCCTCCCCCCCCCCCTCTCTCTCTATCTATCTTCCAGAATCCTAATCCTGACCGTGTCTCCTTGCCATCTCTGTGTGGCCGCCTGTGTTTGTTTTCAAAGCCGTCCTGGCCCTCTGATCCCCCGGCGCGATCTGCAAGCCAAATGGAGGCTGTGACCTTCCCTTTCATGGCCCGTGTCCTTGTGGCCGTGCAGTTGGGTGGACTTGACTGAAATGAGCAATGATGCTATGCCAAAGATAGGAGCTCATTTCTCCTGACGCGTCCTGACGTGCCCCTGACTTGAAAACTGACCATGATGGTTTTTTGATGATGTGGTTGAAGTACGGGGTGGTGCTCAGACTTTCTCTCTCTCCCGTATCTGGGCTGATTAGTGTGGCCGTGCTGCTCGGTAACGGAGAGCTGGAACGGAAGCTGCAGCTCGGAGTCTTAATTAGTATGACCGGTGAGAGGGAGGGGGAGAGGGAGCAGTGGAGGTGATCTCTGTCCTGCAGGTGCTGGGAGCCGGAGTGTATTTTTGGCACCGATTTGTCAACGCCGAAGAGGAACGGAAGGTGATACCACTCCTCTGTCTGCTCAGCTGCAATGAGAGAGAGAGATGGAGAGAGATGGAGAGAGAGAGAGAGTGTGTGTTCCACCGGGTACACTCAGTACCGGCAAACACCTCCTCTCCTCTCACCTCGCTGTCATGGCCACAGGCATACTCATACTCATGCTTCGTCACCACTCATTCTGCATGAATCAACATCAGGGTTAGGGGGTTCACATTCCCCAGCCTGGTTTGGCCCGGTCCGTCTGGGTTTCAAAACACACAGAAAGAAACGCATGTTAGCTTCAGCGGTAGCGGCGCGTGCTATGTGTGTTTTTTTTTTTTTAAAACATCGTCCCAAGGGAGTGGGTCGATTTTAACACCACTTAGCCTCGTCTTTAGCTCCTCTGGCTCATCGCTCGCTCGCAGTGTCATGTTTAGTTATGCCACATTAATAAGAGATACCTTGCCTGCCTTATTTATTTTGCATGACACAGCGCAACGCGCTGCCAGCCAGCGGGAGGCCTCGGGGCTGAGGGCAGGAGGAGAGTTAGCGTTAGCGTGTTAGCGGCCGCATTAGCCGTGATTGTGAGGCTGCCGCAATGGCGGCCCAGGTGAGGAGAGATGACAGCTGCCCTGCACACGTCTGGGGCCCGCCAGAGGGGAGAACACATATTAGTCTGTTTTTTGCTGTCAGTCTCCTCTCTCTCTCTCTCTCAACCATTCTCGATCTGCCAACCAATTATATTTGGGCTCGCAAAACACTCCTGCACCTTGTTTCATTAAATAATACATTGACTCTGAAATAGTTTGAATCGATCGCATCGGAGAAACTGTTTGGAAGGCTCAAAATTAATTATACTGTTGATGTCAGATTTCTCTTGGCGCTTGGGTGTTGCCCCAGTGTTGTTTGCTGTTATAAATGAGAATGAAGTGCTTGGCTGTCACAACTCCCTTCCCCCTGGGTGGGTATTGTATTAGCAGAATATATCATGTGGTTGGCAGGAGAATTCTCACTGCAAAGGGCGAGTCAGTAATGCACTTGGAAAGGTGACATATCTGATCCTTGCTCGGTGACAAACAGTCTCCCGTGTCCTTTGCTCCGTTCTTTCACACTGCCTCTCACACTCTGTTATGGGCGCGTCGTGTGAATTTTATCCCTTGTTCGTCTTGGGTTTACGGTCGGAGCCGGGAGCTGAGTTGACTTAAGCCGTAGGCTGCGACTGCTCACCCTGAGCTGGGCGGGCATGGGGATGTCATCTGAGGGTAATCTGGTCTGGAGAGCCGTCGCTGAACGGGGATCTTCTGATTAAAAGGATGTGAGCGCTAATGGGATGAAGGTGGCTGGTGGCCGTGGCCGTGGCTGGGGTTAGGATTAGCCTCCTGGTTTAGATATAAATCCAACACCTCCCTTTGACCATAGGGTGTGGGCATGGGGTGGAGGGAGCAATTACACCCAAACCCCATCTCCCCATATTGATCACATAAATCTAATTCATACCTCGCTTCGGCTCCACAGAGTTAATAGTGTTGGCTGCTACTAGTAGCCAGTAGAGCAAGCGCTCTATATGTCTTCCACACAGGTCCAATTGGGTTTCCTATTGCTCCTCCGCTGCGCTCCTGTTTCTGTTAGTCCAGCCCGAGATTTATGACTGAGCTTTTTCATTATAGATGCTTGATAGCCTCTGGTGTTTCGCTTCGCACTCTGGCCAGCACTGGGTCCAGTTTCCACATGATTATGGGGTTGAGGTCCTCTCTGTGTTGGATTGGTTGTGTATGTGTATGTGGGCATATATGTGTGTGGAGTGTGTGTGTGTGTGTGTGTGTGTGTGTGTGTATGTGGGCATATGTGTGTGTGTGTGTGTGTGTGTGTGTATGTGGGCATATGTGTGTGTGTGTGTGTGTGTGTGCGTGTGTGTGCGCGTGTGTGCGTTTGTGTGTGTGGTGTGTGTGTGTGTGTTGACAACGCTGCTTATGGTTCAAGAAAAAACGATGTCCATTTTCCCATAGTGCCACAGCAAAAGAGAAAGTAGGCTAGTAGTGATTAGACCCACCCTTCTTAAATAAAAGTAAGGTAAAAAACATTTTCTCTTTAACTAGTTTATTGGTTTCAAACACTCGGCCTCTGCCTGCTGGTGTGTCCTTAACTGCCCACTCGAGGATATTATAATATGATTTTTGTACATTTTCATTTCCTTTACTTACTAAACACTTTCTTGCTCTGTTGATCTTGTCTCCTCCTCCACTATTTATAAGTTCTCCGTGTGTATTCGTGTAT
>NC_045161.1:6046277-6076277 GCF_900700415.2 Clupea harengus | reverse complement strand
TCATGTCAATGTCATTTGTTCTGCTTTTTTTTCTTAGATTTAGAAAATACGAGACTGTGCGATATAAAAAAAATTATTGTAACAAAAATACGACCTTGACCTGCCTGTCGCTATAAATGTCTGCGTTATCAACACACTCCTAAACGTCAGGCAAGCCAACCGTCAAGCGTTAACGTGAATGCATACGCGAATGCAGCGTTAGTGTTCCCTGCTGACTGTGGGTGTTTCACCTGATATTGCATACACTGTCAACTGCTCCTCTGACATAGGAGAAGCCCTCAGTCCCCTCCACAGCAGATTGCTGATTAAGCCAGTGTTCTAGTGTATCATCTGGCCATGCCAGCATATGGGCCAATCACTCTCCTGCTTTATCTCATTTAGATGAAATGGCTTCCATTAAACACCAGCCTATCCATTACACAACTGCCTGTGCAGGATCGTAAAGACGTTTTGAGGCAGATTTTGCAAAGGCGCTTGCCATACAGTGCGTTAAGCTAGAGATATAATATCCATTTCTGGTGATTTACCGCCCGTTTCTGCAGTGGGAGCTCCATGAACCTGGGGAAACTCGAAGGCTTGACAGAGACAAAATTGTTGTGACTGTCAGTAGGCCTCAGACATCCCTTCACTGCTCCCTCTACTACTCATTAAACATGGCAAGGCCGTTTCCCGTGTCGCCGGCACAGTAATGGCAGTCGTGATCCTGCAGTATTCCGCTCTCCCTTTTTTCTTCATCTCCTTTCAATTCTCCGGTGCCACATTGCTTCAGCGTTTTCATATCTTCAGAGCCAGCCGCGCCGGGGAAAAGGTCAAGGTGTGCCGCGTCTGACAGAAGATGGTGGATCCTGGCCACACGGTGTGTGTGTCTCTCCTCCGGGCAGCGAGTGAGCTGTCAGGGAGCAGGCTTAATCTCACAGCACCATCGCCTCTGCCCACCGCAATCTGGCCTGTCAAAGCCTCACACTCCTACTCCTGTCCAGAGACACAGAGACAGAGAGACAATCTTACTGTTGTCCAGACAGAGAGAGAGAGAGAGAGAGGGAGGGAGGGAGGAGGGGGATGTGATGAAATGTGATGAAAAAATAAAAAAGTGAAAAAGAAAGGGATGAAGAGATGAAAAGTGAACGGGTGCGGGAGTGAGTTATGGAGACGGCATCCAGTTGTTGTTCCAGATGGAAATGATCTATCTCCATTACGCAGGCCAGGCCCCCTGAACAGATTGGTAAACCTTTTATGCCTTCAGAAGTCTTATGTCAGCATTACACAACAATGGTTAGATAATAAAGTGAGATGGCTCTGGCCCCCGGCCTCCTGTGGCGGGACACAAGCAGCATAGAGAATGGGACTCAGGCACTGGAGGCTCCACGGACATGTTCCATGGGCCTCATACATATTTAAGCACAGGTGATTTTCAGCAATGCATTACAAACACATGTATTTTTCAATATGAATACTGATGTGTGTAGACCCTGTAGGACCATAGTCGCTTGTAAATATTTCAACAGTTTTAGGGGGAAAAGGCTTGCTAAATGAATGTGTGTGTAAAATGTAAGGTGAATCACCAGGAAGGACTGCGCTTTCCTAGGATAGAAGGTGAGGAAATGGATCCATCTCCGTGGAGTGAGAGAGCGGAGTGGAGCGCTGTATGGTTGGAGAAGCACTTTGAGGTGGTGCAATTGTGGATGAAATGAGCCACATTCATCAGAGGCTAACGTTGGCCAGTGTTTCCACTGCTTGCCTAGGTTGGTCAATAATTGATTACCACATGGCAGGGGAGAAATATTTCAAGCAATCTAGGAGAGGTATTAAAGTGATATGTCAGCTATGTGACACTAAGCCCAGGCAGTGCCAGCTCAGTAGCACTTATCTGGCTTTAAACTGGAGCAAGTGGCCACCTATTCATCATTATTCAAATAGTGGTGCTGATGTCATTTATAAATACTTTTTTGAAATGTTATGACAGTTACTTGAAATTTGCACATTCACTTTTTGAGGAATGGGCGTGAAAGTCTCCCATGTATAGGGAATCTGTAATCCTTTCCACCTCTATTCATGTCAGCTCTACACTGTCTGTAGAGGATGCTGTAGTAGCTCTGGTCAATGACAAGTTACATTACACATGCAGGCAGGACTCATTTAGAAATAACCAGGGCCTGCACAAGAAGTTGCCTAGCATATTGTGTGAGACGTATTATAGTATATTAGATAGAGTATTATAGATCGTGATCCAAAAAGACCTCGAGTCAGAGGTTACATGTTTAGAAAATGAAGCTGGTCATCAATTATAACATGTTTCGTGAAGTTTTAGTTAGTTATTTTGGGGGATAGTCGGATTGGCAGGGAATACCAGGAGCTCAGTTTGTTTTCGAAAGATTGAGCTGAAGGTGATGGCCCTTCTTCCAAACTGAGACATCACTGAGGCATGCAGAAATTTGAGCTGATTTTGTGGAGTCATTCGGTGGGTGCGGTGAGTGCAGTTGAGTATCATCCTCATAAGTGTGATATGAGATCCCATGGGAACAGATGATGTGGTGTAAATAGAAAATAGGAAGGGGTCCAGTACAGATTCCTGAGGTACACCAGTGGAGAGGTGGTGATATTTTACAGAGTGACATTTTTTCTTCTTACTTCCTATCCAAAGGCCCTGCTCTTTTTAAACAGACTTAAGTAAGGCATTTTACAGTTTTGTCTGTAGGGAAAGTTTGCTGCCCTGTGTAACATTTGTTGTATAATTGTAGTTTGACTTTTTGTTTATTTCTAAATAGCAAAGTGGTGAAGTAGTGAAGTAGGACTCTGTGTTCCATCTCTCTGTGACGCCGGCTCTGCTGTCCCCTTTCTTCGTCTGCCCTGAAGCCGCAGTTTACCTGAGCTTGGGTTATTCAGGAACGATGGTGCGTCGGTGTCCCGAGGGGAAGTTCCACTTTCTCTTTCTATCTATTCATCTCTCTCCCTCTCTCTCTGTCTCTCTCTCATTTTCTCCCCCCCCCTCTTGCTTTGTACCCTCTCTCTCTCTTTTTCAGCAACGTGACAATGACTCATCACTTTCCACACAACACACAGAGGTTTTTTCTTCCTCCTCCTCCTCCTCCTCCTCATCCAGCGCTGATCTCTTTTTCTTCTTTTTGTGTTAATCCCTGTTCATCCAGTCAATTACAGAAATGACTGTTGTAGTGCTCCTGTCATCTCATGTTGCCCCGCAGCCTTGTAAACAAGCGCAAGCATGGTGCCAGCGGGCCCGAACCCGGCGCGTTGTCCTTGTCTGGAACAGGTCGTAATCGCTTGGGGAAACAGTGAAGGCGCTGAGGCTTTTTCTAGAACACAGAGACATTTGTCCTTTTCCTCAGCCTCCTCTGACCTCAGCGAGAGGCTGGTGGAATAACCGGCAAAGCCAGTTCTCAGACGCTGTGCATGTAGGCGTTTGTGTGTTGGTGGTCGACCGATTAATCGGACCAATTAAATGCCATTTTGACATGATTGGCGACATGGTGATGCCTGCACCCACGAGGCTGAGAAACAAACCATTTCTGCAGACACATCTGCAGGCAGCCTTGTTAAAGCCTTGTTCTGTGAAAGAATATTAGTGCTCCCCATTGGGTCAATCTGGCCATTCGGTAGACGTGTATCCAAATGCTGGATGTTACATTACCTGAGAGAAAACGGTAAGACTAAAGTCTCTTTCACATATGAAATCCACACCAATGTCAGTAAACTTGACATAGCCGAACCACCTGAATATTTGAAAATTCTGTGAAGGCCTGGATGAGCAATTCTTTGTGTACAGTGTAAAAAACAGGTGATTAGGTGCTAGGTGGTTTTGAGCTGAGACCCACAGTTCTGTTTGTTAGAAATGAGTGATACCACTTGATAACTGAAGAGTTGAAATCCAGCTGTCTAAGTTTCTGAATGAATAGATATGGCTCTAGAGTGTTAAAAGCAGAGCTAAAAGCAATCAAATTCAGCCGAGCATAAGCTCTACTGTCCTCAAGATGGTTTAGAACCAAGTGCATAATGGCAGTAATAGCATCATGTCTGTAAACAAACTGCAGTGAATCTAATTTGCTGTTCACATCTGCTTTCAACATAGACACCACACATTTCTCAAGGTAACAGGATCTTACAGATAAGCAAAGTTGTTCAGTTTCTGGCTTTCATACCGTTGCTCTTACTGTGAACTGTCGGCACTATTTATCATTCAAAAACACACAAATGCCGCAGTCTCTGCTTTTCCCTGAAGCTGCTGTTCTGTGTGCCTGGGTAAGGGGAAAAACCTTCCGTCTCAACCAGAGAGCTGACAGTGTCAGAGTGAAGCCAGGTCTCAGTAAGCACTATAATGCTTGCTCCCCGATACTCGTAGAAGACCATGGCATTACTGCGGAGATACTCGATTTTATTTTGCAGCAATCTTATATTACTTAACATCACTGCTGGCAGTGGTGGACCGTGTCCGCGCTGACACACTCGCTGTCTGATTCTCCCTCTATGACCTCTTCTTCGCCAGCTTCTGCTTTGAGCTGGCTGAACTCTGATGGTTGGCACGGTATAACCAAGTACGCCAGAAGCAATGGCAGGAGAAAAAGTCCCAAACAAGCCGTTAATGTCTTACTGTCTTATCCCGCATGAACTCAAAAATGCAGACAGGCCTCAGGACACTTCATTAAAACACTTAAAAAAAAAAGAAAAAAACGTAATAAAGTTCAGAATCCATAAAAAGCCCAACAGACAACTCTGTGCCACAGCAGCAAGAGAGAACGGATTACCTGTGGACATTTATTTAGTTGATACATTCTTCATTTAAAATGAGTGCACTGCAGACAGAGTGCAGATCTACTTAAGCAAACAAGACAATGCAGACAACAGTGTTAAATACATGTGCATTTAAAGTCAGCAATGTTGTGTCTCATTTGTTATTATTATTAAATCGTTGCCAGATGCAAAAAAAAAAAACCTAACAAAAACATGATGTCGCCATTATATATCGGCCTGTTCTCTAAATATCTGAATTGACCATTGAAAAAAACACGTAGAATGGTGTGTGTGTGTGGTGGGTCAGTCTCTCACTGGGCTTAACCTGAGATCTCATGGCTCCCAGCTTAATAACCAGCACATTTCTAGAAGGTGTGTGTGTGTGTGTGTTTGTGTGTGTGCGTGTCCAGGTATGTCTGTTTGTTTGTGAATTTTTGGTGTATCCCCACACTACAGCACTACTAACTACAGCTCATAACAGCAAATAATCCCCAGTCGACCTGCTCATATCTGATGTATCACTGCATCTAGCCTGGTGCTGTTGGTGGTAAACCTAGTCTGTGGTAAACCACATGGCGGAAACAGCTCTTCCTGTGCTCTTTCTCTTGATTTTCGAAACCTCTTTTCATTTGGGGCGCCCATGTTAACAGGTTGGACCAGCCACACTGCCTGTGGGAGACTAATGTGACTGGCACGGCTGGAGTCATCTAGAGTTTTGACATGAAGCGTATTTTTCACGCCTGAGGCGTTGAGTTTCTCATCAAAAATAGACAGTCAAATAGACAAATATAGACAGGCATGCCGTAGAAATTCCTCTGCAGCAATGCTGGCGGTGTGCATAAACACACCTGTGAGCTACAGCGATGTGGCCGTCATACACACGCAACGCAATTGGTGTAGAGTGGGCATTACACTGTAGACATCCAGTGAGAGGTGCCTGTTGCAATTTCCCCCATGCAACAGTCTGGGGATTCTCCTGCTGTCTGGGTCTCTGCTGCAGTCCTCGCTGGCCTGAATGCAGGACATAGAGGAGCGGTTGGAGGAATCCTGCTGTAGTAAATGTCTTCATTGTATGAGTCTATTGAGGAGGAAATATAAGCTCTCTTTGTGATGTTTCAATCCTTTTGTGTTTACCTACAGGTTTGTGCCTCCCAGTGCCAAATGTGTTGGGCACAATTCTTCATAAAGAAGCACTGCATGAAACAGTGGCTCCTTCCGAACAAAAGGGAGTTGAATCCCAAGGCAGTGTGAATGGTGTAATTTTTGCAGTGAAAAGAAGAGGCGCCACAGCCACTGAAACTTTATTGAATGCTGAAGGTAGTAGCAGACTCGGGGCACAGCTGAGATTTATAGAGCAAGGGCTCCAATGGAGGTTTCTCTCTCTGCTTGAGTTTAATGTGTCTTGGTGCGATTCTTGTCTTTGCCAGCGCTTTTAAGATAAGGGTCCCTGGCCATTCCTTAGAATTCGTTTTTTTTTCTCTGTGTATGTGAGTGTATGTGAGTGTGTGTGTGTGTGTGTGTGCGAGAAAGAAAGATTGTCTGTGTGTGTATGAGCAGGTGTGGGTGTGGGTGTGAGAGAGAGTGTGCCTGTGTGTGTGCGTGTTTGTGTGAGGGAGATTGATGTGTGTAGGCAGGTTTGTGTGTGAGGGAAAGAGAAAGCTTAGTTCCCAGTGCAGGTGTCTCCGTCTGCCATGGGGGTGTCTTCTTTGCCAATTTGGGTTGTCAGAGTACCTCACACACACATTCCTGGAGAATTAAGTCCCAGCGCAATACAGAGTAATGAAATCCTCCGCTGTCACAGCGGCTTAAATGTCTTTAAAAATCTTTTTATATGTGCCTTTAATAAAAGAGGGATTATGGTGTTGGAGCTCATGCTATATAATAGAAAGTAGTGCACTAGCCAGACTGAAGATCACTAGTACCTCTTTCACATACCAAACCCAGTGATGTACCAGATAAAAACAACACAGGATAGATGACACATTTTCATTCACACTCAGTCTCCGGTAACAATAAAGTCTCGGGTGTCATGTATGCCCACCAGACTGTGTTCAACAGGATGCTACAGAGCACAAAACCCACCACTCCATAACAGTAAAATAGCAACAAATAAATGGCTTTCAGGGTGAGTGGGAATGACTTACAGGAAGTATGGAGACAGATTACAGAAATTGCTATTCTTCAGAACTGCATTTCTGGAGTAATCATCTAGATGAGGGTCTCAGCCTCCTGGTACAAACTTGGCAAATATTTCACAGCCAAGTGTCTTTTCTTAGATGGATATTTTTGTACGTCTGTCGGCACAATTAGAGATTTTTAAATTGGGCATAAAATCGGTTGCCAAATATGGTGTCCGAATAAAATCACATTCAGGACGGCAGCACATGAACACGTCTCAAATGGAGCTGGAGTGAGATTTTAGGCTGGGGCCGATGAGGTTTGTGTCATCAGATATGCCTGTCAACCACTGGAAGCAAACAAGCCGCAGTAAACAAACATGACACAAAATGGGCGATAAACAGTCTTTTTGCTTTTGGCTCCTGTCTGAGGGGGATACACCATCAAGTGATTTGTGTGGATATTTTGCTCTTTTCAAAGGAGGAAAGATGTTTTCCCTTCCTGGCCTGTCAATATATTTCATACTGGTTAAGTAAAGGACATATTTCAAATAAGCAAGCACTGAAGAATTTGCATAAAGGTTTGCCAGTATTGGCAAGTGAGAGTCGTGAGAGAAAGTCATTGTTGTGGACATGGGTGTGCCCAAATCTCTTTTTTTAAAAGCTAAAGTTTCTCTGTGCGTGAGCAATTCAACCTTTTCTCTCTCTTTATTGTCTTTTTCTCCCTCCGCTTGACACGTCTGTGTATTCAGAGGCGTCCAAACCTTCCCCGGCATCACAATGCGAGCAGTCCTCTGGGCCACCTTGTATTATACTGTTTCTCCGGCTATGTCTGCTTTGTGGACCAGATGGCTGCTTTATGTTACACAACAGGCCAAACCAAGTGCCAGAGATCTGTGGCTGTTATTAGAGAAAAACCTGGAGTTGTTGATGTGCTTCCAAAATCAGAGGAGCACCAACACATGTAAATGTACAATCGCACCTATGAAATGCTAAACAGAGGTTGCACTGGCCTTGGGCCAATTCATTATTTGAACTGAATTCAGTTTGGAATATTACACAGGACTTTGAAAAATGCACAGACTGAAGTGTATGAGATACTGTTCACCGTCTATTTAAATGTATAATTTTAGAATATTTTATTATGGTTTCGAAATTTTGAAACGAAAAATTAGTAAGAGGAATTTTGATGCAGGACGGTCAGCAATATTGTTTTCACAGATTCACCAAATTTCTTGTGCCAGTTCTCTTTCATGATGCTGTCCTCATCCTTCCGTCGTTCAGGACTCACGGACACATGGGTGTGCTCCAAAGCAAAGCTGACGTTTTAGTATTGCCATGGCAACCAATTGATTTCCTCAAGTTGATGCTCTGGGTTAGCGTAACCACTTTTGCAGTTAGCATTAGCCTCGGGGGGCAGAATCCTGTTTTTTATTGTCTTGACGAATGGTGTCTTAGTGCACTAAAGCCAGTGTTCTTTGGTGGAAGCCAGTTCAGAGCGGTCTTTCTGTGTGTGTGTGTGTGTGTGTTGCCTTTACAAACCATAAACAGGCATTCTACATCATATTTCCTTCTGTCAACTGAGATTTACTTCTAAATGACTTCCTATCTGTTACCACCAGCACTGTGGAAGCTTTCAACCTTAAACAAAGAGATAAGAGAACAAAAACGTGGCTCTTAATCTGATCACATATTCTTTTTACCTCTCATGATAGCCTCATGTAAGGACCCTCTTAACTCTGACCTTCTGAAAGAGTAGGTTTGGACCCTTGACCTGTTTGGTTGCGAGGGTCAACCATGAGACTTTGAGGAAATGGCTGTGATAATGACCAGATATGGTTTTGAAATAAGGGATTTGGCTCAAAGGTTCATCTGTTCAAAATCATTCACATACCCCTCATGGATGAACCAATAAGATAAGCTCACTTGGCATCAGTCATACACTTGTTGTCTTGTGATGCTAATGCTTTCCTGTTTTTGAAGTTAGAGACCAAATATATATATATATTAGTGCTGTCAAACGATTAAAATATTTAATCGCGATTAATCGCATTTATGTCATAGTTAACTCAAAATGAATCGCGATTAATCGCAAATTTGTATCTATTCTAAATGTCCCTTCGTTTATTTATTTTTTCCATCATTTTATTTTTCTTTGAATGCCCTTATCAACATGGAAAAGTGGATTGGCTTGCTTTATGCAAATGTTTTATTTTATTCAAAACCAACATTGCCAAACAGGGCAGTAGAAAATAAAATTATAAAGTGCACATTTCAGGTAAACAAGGACTCAGCCTATAGTGCAGTTAAACCATGGCTTAATATTTTCTTTTTTTCAAGTTTGCTGGGAACATAGCAGTCAGGCCTCTTATTTCAGAAACAATGAACCGTAACAGTTAGGTTACCAATAAAAGGTAAGCCTACTACTTCTTTGCTTTCAGCCAGCTGCCTGTTGACATTTTCAGACAACAGTGAAGCTCGCTTCTTTTGCACAACACAACTTTTAAAAGTAAACTTTCCATTCAGAAGCTTTTTATCATCCATTTCGCCGTATCGCGCTCACCATTCACTCAACCCGTAACGTTAACCTACTACACAGTTTGCGAGGCCAAAAAGAACGTTAATCTAAAAAAAAAAAAAAAAATTAACGGCGTTAAAATGGGTTTGCGTTAACGCCGTTAATACCGCGTTAAACTGACAGCACTAATATATATATATATATATATTTGCATTCACATTCAAATCACACTCCTTAAAATATCAGCACCCTGTGTTCTGCTGGAGATAAATAGATATTTATACAAAATGTGCCTCTTGAAGTTATGCCTTGAAGTCACACCATACATCGCCCATCGTTCCTGCACTGAACGTCTGGATGCTGATGGGAGTAGTGGAGGAAAGGGGGGATGTCTGTGCTAGTGGGCTCCCTTCCATCCCCTCCCCGGTATTGGCAGCGGCTGGGGGTAGCTCACAGATTGCATCCCCTCTCCCTCTCCCTCACCCTCTCTCTCTAACTCACTGTAATCACTGTGCATAGACAGCCTCCAGGAAGCCTAGAACTCCCTCACTTTTCCGAATGGAAATCAAAAATGTGCATTTGCCTTATTGTGATTCATCGTATTTTTTTCTTTGTAAATGTGATCAAACATAGACCAGGAGTGCTCTTGCAGATTTTCTGCCAGCTCTTTGTATAGCTACAGTCTAAATATAATAACCCAACCAAGTAGGTTCTCTAGGATAAAGTCATACCAGCTTAGTGTCTCTAGTGCCTCTTTGTTCCCAGGCTAACGATGAGCTCATACAGACTGCGCTATAAACAACCACCCATCAGGCAGAAGGGGCAGTTACACTTCCTGGTACATGTCCATTAGTATGGAGAACCTGGAGTAGCGGAATGAGAGACTGGTGGGGGATGGGGGGTGGGGGGGGGGGGGGGGGGGGGTTGGTAAATCAGTGGGCCACTGCAAATGGATTCCTGTCAATATGATTTTTGCCCAGCTTCAGTCGGACATTCTGATGTAATAGGCAATTATCCCTCATTTAATAACGGCGGCCGGTGGCCCCACGTGGTTGTCGTCTTATCGTGCCTCTGAGCATTAGCGACGCGCGAGACTGCAAATGAGGCGGCTGTAAATCGCGTGGGGTGTTGACTCACAGATCATGTTTTCAGGCGTCGTAAAAGTCTTAACTCATGGGAGTCTTAAGTGGGCTGTAAAATGCTGGATAAACTGAGCTTTTACTGACAGACTCCCTCTGTAGGTTTCCCCACTGTTGCATCATGACTGACAGGCCGAGGACACCTGCGGGTTAGCGCATTTCAGGTGGGACGAGGACGATGAGATGAGCAACAAATCTAACCAAAATGAGGTCTCCTCAAGAAGCAGAAAGGAAGGTATCAGGACTTCCTTCTGGTATTGATTCATGCTCCTGTCCCATAATACCAGGCATCCATACTTGTGCAGATTGAGTTTTCACAGTGTGCCCTGTTTAAGGGATTAACATTGTCTTCGGAATGAGACAAGTAAAAGCAGAAATAGATAGAGTGAAGTGTTTAAAGGCAGGTTAGGCACACTATTGATTGACAGGCGGTGAAATAGAGTGGAAGGAACAACTTTGTCTGGGCCCAGCCAGCGAAAGTGAGCTGATCTCAGCAAAGAGCTTCCTTCAGCAGTGACGCTTTTTTGGGGTGACAGGCTAGCTGATCAATAAGCCATTAGCAACCAAATGAGCAGAGCAGACTTGGGCTCCGTGTAGCATGACCTTGGCCCCCATCTCTCATCTGTTAACTTTCTTATCTGGGCACCTTTTTCTTTTTTTGATGTCCGTGGTAGAGCCGACCTCGGCCTAAAAAGACTTTTCAGCGACATGCCAGGTGACTGGGTTTAGCAAACACGGCAGCGAGTCGTGAAATGAGATTTGGACGCTATTATTGTCCGGGTAGCGAACCATTATGTTGCCAGAAGAAAAGGCGCCCGTCCCCTGTACCAACCTCTTCAATTTCCAGTCGTCAGCCAATTTAATCGATGTGGCCAGCGGAGATGTGAGGGGCCTATGGCGGCGATACGATGCAATTAATACGAAGCGAACGCCAACGGGCTGCCACACAACCAACGAGGATTTAACAGAATGTGGTTAGCTTAGCTTAAACACTGTGTTTACACAATTTTTTTCTCTATGAAGCCTTTCATCTGGTTATGTGCTTCAGGACAGAACAGCACACAAGAGATCTTCTTTTTAAGTGTAGAAATTGTCCTCATTCAGCTGTGGGTCAACAGGATTTATGTGGATTTAACAGACCAGATAAACTCCCTGTCACTGATATTGAGCTCGTAGTTTGCCATTATAATTGATTTGGGTGAAATATAAAACAACAGTAGACATGCACACTGTGTTCCACTGTCTCTTTGTAATTAACTTTGCAAATTGATTTAATAATTGACATAGTTTCCCCTGAGTTACACCCTGAACATTATTAGTAGCGGTAGGCTTTTTTCGGCAGAGTTGTTATTGTTGAAGTTTAGATGAATTTCTTTTTTTTTTCATTTCATTATTATTATTAAAAAGATTCAACATCTTGTTTAAAGTTTTATTCGGAGCAGCCGAAACAGTTTAAGAATAAGACTATTTGCTACAAGTGAAAAACTAGGTTCTTCAACTGATCTCTGGGCCAGATTAAAGGGGTTCTTTGAAAACCTCTAGCGTTCTTTTTCAGATGATGAAAGTGTAATATAACCAAAAATAATAGATTTTATATTATTTAACACGGCCTGCTCCCCTGTTCAGAGTTGCCAAAGGGCATGTTTCACTTCAAAGGCCACACTGTCTGGCTTCAAGGGTGCCGCCACACAACTGTGATTCTGAAGGCCGTCCAAAACATGATCAAAGACATCTTTTCGAGGGAATGACATTAAATGCAGAATTATTTGGCAATCATCTAATTTGTTTATCCGTAAGCATCGAAATGTTTCTTTCTGTTGTTGATGTTCAAGTACATCTTAATGTGGGAGTGCATTGGATTTGTTCCCCCCTTTGATCCATTATCTGGGAGACTCTTGTAATTTTGGGTCAGTGTAAGGGCACGACTCATTGTAGTTCACACTGGCAGCTCCTCCTCTTGGCTGTGACGTTCTCCTGCCACTCTGCTATTAGAGGTCAAAGCCGCTGTGATGGAAGGTACCGGGCTGCCAGGAGAAAATGGGTTCCTGCTGGTCTTCAGCAGCCCAGGCCAGTGATGCCAGCTCTGGTGCCACCCCACCCTGCAAACCCACATAGCCCAGCTGGTATCCCACACCCACACCAGGGGATGATGGGAGCTTATGCATGGATCAGTAAATAACAAGGGGGGAGATTTGGGTTCCCCTTATGGGTAATGGTGCATGTCCATGTTTATGTTTCAGAGGGTTAGTAGTAGATAGTAATATTAAACTGCTTTTAACATCGTTAGCCACAGGTCCTGGTGTAATCCTCATGGTACTTAGAAATGGAAAGGGCTGGTACTTTTTATTCTATATATTTCTCCTTGATCTGCCACCGTCTTTACAATGGGTGTCAACCTAATGCTCTCAACAGTCTTTCATTTTGTATTAAGAAAAGACGGTATAGTGCACGTGAAGACGTAGACTCTCCAGTAATTATGCTGAAAGATGGGGCGCCATGGAGCACGTGCCCCGTGAGCCCGGAGAAGAGACGGCACCTTGCAGAGCTCCATAGGGAGGGGTGTTTTTGATGAGAGGGAAAAGTATTGATCAATAAATATTACATCCACAGTGATCAAGCTGTGAACACCATCAAAAGAAAACTCCAAAGATAAGGACCAGACTGCCCACATAAATAATATAATAGGAGTACCTCAAACATATCAAAATAAGATACAAAAAAAATCTTCAAACACATACCCCTTGGGCTATTGTTTCTTTTCATATACGAGTCCCTTTGAGGCAGAAAGTCCTGTTTTTCTCCAGCGTCTAGTGGAGGTCGGAGCTGGACTTTGAAGAAGCCTTTCATTCGATACTTTGTTAATGTATTTCTCTAATCAGACACACACAAGATAAGTCTCAACTCTCCTCGCAGTTTATCAAAGTTCTGGAAGGCCTGGAACTAAGTATGCACTTGGTTCAGACCGACACCATGTACATTGATTGACCAATCAGCATGAAGCCACACAGTCCGTCACTTGAAGCCTGGTCTCTTACAGATCCAGATAGAACGCATGTAAAATGTTTCAATATTTAGTATTGGACGAGTGGTGGTAAGGGTAATGAATGTGTGGCTTCCTGCTGGTTAGGAGTAGAGATGATGTTCGATACGGGAGTGGATAGCAACACGCTCCTGGCTCCCATAGGTCATTAGAGCTCTGCTGGCATACCACTACAAGCTGCCCCCCTCCTCCCCATCTGCCCACCCCTATCTGCCCCCCCCCCCCCCCCAGTGCAATTAGCTAAGCTTACTGTCTGTCTGCCCTGTGCACATCAACTCCACATAGAGTGCTGACGGACATTACCTGCAAGGTTGTTTGTACCTCGGTGTTGCACAGCCTGGCATGGCCATTACAGTGGGATGTGAATGTGACACAGTGGAGATGGTGGGGCTGTTATGAGAGAGAGTGGGTTGCAGGAGCGGAGAGGAGAGGAGAGGAGAGGAGAGGAGAGGAGAGGAGAGGAGAGTGGGCTGAATTGAGAGGGTTGCTCAATTGTTGTTCTAAAATTGCATGCAGGCTGTGGAAAAAAAAGCAGGGATCAGAAAGTGTGGCTCTTTTAATTCTATTAAAATGTCACATATCAGGAGAAGTTTTGACAAATCACTCGAACCAGAATTCTGCTCTGCGGCATAATTGAGTCAATTATAGTGCAGGCAATTCAAGGGACGTATTAATATGAATAATATTATTGGCAATTATCATCTAATTTTCACTTTCATTAAGTGTAAGATTAGATGTCCGATTTGATTTTGATTGTCAGCGGGATGAACAGTGTGAGCATCATTATATATATGTGTGTGTGTGTGTGTGTGTGTGTGTCTGTCCATCTGTTCATCTATCCATCTATCCATCCATCCATCCTGTATTTCAGTACTTAGATGGTTCAACAGTGATGAGTTGAATGTGTCAGTACTAGACAGCAATGGCAGTAGCTGAGGTGTAATAACAGTAGAAGCCATTGGCCATTCAGGGTTTTAAAAGAGAAAGGTAGCAGAGTAGCAGAAATGACCGCTATAGCAACACACAAAGGCAGCAAGCAAATTTCACCAAGGTCAAAAATCTCTCTGGTCGCCCTCGTCAGTCATTCCAAACAACAGTGTGTCAGAATGGCGTGAAATAGACTCAGAAGTGGCATCTGATTATGGAAACATCTCAATGCTGAGGGGTCGGCATCACTCTGTGACACAGAGATCAGTTTGTATTCTTCCCCTCGGGGTAAGTTTCTCCACTCCATTTTGATTTGTCTCCCTGGTCTTAGTAAGCGCTGACACTCCTGGGGGACTGGAGTGGCCCTGGATGCGAGGGTGGTAACCTCACATCTTCATCCCCCCACCCCCCCCCCCATCTTTCCCTGTTTCCTCTTCTGCATTCCCAACAGCACAGCATAATAGCATGTGCAGGAGTGCACACAGTGTGAGGGGGCTTCCGGCACAGTCCCCATCAGGGAGCATGAGCCGTATATATATGTGCCATTTTTGTCTGGAATACTATTTTCTCTGTCCTCGTGAGCAGCACGAGAACCCAAACACAGTGTTTTTCCTTCCCATTTCTGTCCTTTAGAATACTGAAAGGGCTTTTTTTTTGTGCCAAACGAAGAGCCTGCCAAGATGGCTTCTCTTTTCAACCTGGAGGGCTCTCTCTTGTTCCCCCCTCAGGAGCGCGGGAGACTGTCTTCAGTCAGATTAGCCAAGGGCCTGGGAAACGTACCCCCCAAGGATTCAGTCATTTTCTGTGGTAAAAGAGGCCTGTGTCACCTTCCGCTGCAGCAAAGTCACTGCCTTCTCGCAGTATATTAGTCTGACTTTGCAGCAGCTGTCGGACCCAGGTGCCATCTAAACTGCACAGAACAGTCCAGAACATTTCCTCATGCCGTCTTTGTGCTGTGTACTCTCAGCACTGCAACATGGTCTAAAGGGTTCACCTTGTTGTTGTGCAAGCTATGTTATTTGTGTTTTTTTTTTCAAGCAGAATCCATTGTGATTGATGTTTTGTGTTATATTAGGAGAATCCATGGTGATTGGTGTATGTGAATACGTTAAACCTTGAAAGATCAATAATACATGGCTCTTCCACATTTTACATTCACGCACATTATGGATTCATCAGAATTTATTCATGGTCTGTTTGTTAGTATGGTCATTATTGCCAAACTGTTCTCAGTGTTAGGGGCTGTTCTTGTCTCACATTCGCCTAAACTTGAGCCACATTTGCAACCGATGCTTTGTTTTACTAACCAAAACAAAACATAGCTCTGTTGTATTACAGCCTCGTATTCCGAACCTCAATCAGGAGTAATGAGCCTATTTGTCTTGTGGTGAATATCAGGGTGTGCCTGGCGCAGCCCTAACGACCCAGACTGATTATTGCCTCTAAATGCAATATGTCGCCATTAATATCTTTCAAAAAGTGAAGTTGAAAGTTGCCGTCAGACATTTTCACAAACACTTTGCTTTCCCATGAATATGCAATGGGGAACAATATGTTTCTTAATGTGTTGTTTTTCTTTGCTTTTCGGATTTTTTTTTGTTCATCTAAAGAATTGCAGAAAGGGTTATTGCCGTTGTGGTAGTGAGCGTGATGCACTACATTGAGAGCACAAGGAGGCAGCAGTTTGTTAAACTTGACATAAGCTGGTGGAAAAGTAAGAAGTCGTTTATTTTCAGGTGTTATTAGTACAAAGACCATATCAACTCAAACACAAGAAGGACATTTCTTTTTTCTACTTTGTAAAATTTGTCAAATCTGAAGATGTAATCTCTTGATCTACATGATTGACAGGTAAGACTGCCTCATTCAAGGCATTAATTGAAAACGTCAAAGTAATTACTTTGCCATTGTTCCAGCTTGGTTCACAGGTAACTGAATACTGAATTATCGAGAGAACGATCAGCTAGATCACTTTTCGCCGCCTTTGGGATCAACGTCAGTGATAATCTGTGATGTGCTTTGAATTTGTACACAAAGGGAAGTTATAGCGCCGATGTTTAAACCAGAATAGTAATTTTCTTTCAATGTATTTTAAACATGAAATGACCCGTAATCATTCAATTATCACAGAAATGTGTAAAAAACTAATACTCTTAAGCTTAGTAATCTCATTCACCTAGAGCCACTCTGTGCACAAAGGCACGGTATTAAGCTTTATTCAAAATTCTTTTTTTTCTGGCTATATTGTTTGGAGATTGGAATGTGATGTAACCACGGTAACTGCACAATCTAATTAAGGAAGAGGGCTGAAAGCCACTTGTCATCAAATGGTTGACCTTCAAAATGGCTGTGGTCATAAAAAAACGAACTGGCTGCTTGTTTGTTTCGCCAGGCTCTGGTTTGGCTATTTTCAGGCTGTGTGCAGATCTCGGCGATCCCCGGGCTCTCTGTCCACATCGCATTAAGGCCTCTCACACTAAGTGGAGGGGAGTTCTTTATGCAGTGCTTGGCCACTGCTGAGGCCACCACGAACAGCATTAATCTTTGGGTTCAAGCCTATAGCTGTCACCCAGTGCCCCTCCCCCCCCCCCCAGCCCCCTCCAGGGGCCTCTGGCCCTCCTCACAAAAGGGGCCGGTTAACAATGGTGTTGTGTGGGGTGAGAGAGTTCTGTGGGGATCAATGACCGGGGCCCACACCTCCTCCCGCTGGCCTTCATCTTAGCTTTTTAATGTTTTTAAATCGCTCGCTTTTCCTCCTCTCTCTCTCTCTTTTCTTCCCATCTTATCTCCGTTGTCTTTCTCCTCCATCTGTCACCCTTGTCGACAAAACCTCCCCTCCTCCACACACACACACACACACGCACACACATTCCCTCCTCTCTCTCTTGTTCTCGCTTCTGACCTTCACACAGATTTTCCTCTCACCCCCATTTGTGGTTTTGTATCCCTAGCCCTATCCCTGTCCGTCATCCTCACCTTTTCATTCCTCCTCCTCCCCTTCCTCCTCCTCCCTCTCTCTTCCTGTCTTCGTCTCTCCTCCATGACCTGTAGTTGCTGCAGGGATTCGCAGGGTCCTCTAGATAATCCTGCTTACTGCTGAGTGGAAACCTTGACCTTCAGGTGCTGAATGCATATCTAAAGAACACCTGTTCTTCTCCCTCACCACCGTCCCCCCCTGCTGCTACACCCAAGGTGTGAATGGGGGTCTGTTTGTCAGGGGGGCCTCGGCCGTGTTTAATCCTTCGAAGTCGAATCGAGGAAAAGGGAAACTTTTCAACTGCAGAGCTAATCAAAGTTCGAGTTTCCTTTGGAGATGGAACTCTGGTGTCTGAGCAGAGCTTAAAGCCGAAGGCCTCTCGGGGTTCTCCCTGGCAGACGCTGAACATCAGCGAATTAAATGACAATAGCCTGTGTAATTATTGCGCTGTTTAGGTGAGCTAATGCTATCGATTTACCTTTCTCACGAGCCCTCCGCATGGTCATCAGTATTCTTTTGTATGGTTTAATCATCTCGCGGGATCTCACCCAAGGTGGAATGATGACATTTATTTACAGAGAATGGTGTATTCAGATTCATCCAGAGGTAAGTGGTGGTATTGATTTGGGATTGAAAGGTCTGGATGGCCTTTCCTTCCCACTTAAATGCTGGCCAACGACTTAGACACATGCTGCTAATGCTGACACCAGCCAACCTCACAACCCCTTACATCCCTCACCCCTGTCCCCTTCTCTCTCTGTCTCCTGCTCTATCCTCACTCTGTCCCCTCCTCTCTCTGTCTCCTGCTCTATCCCTCACTCACTCTGTCCCCTCCTCTCTCTGTCTCCTGCTCTATCCCTCACTCTATCCCTCACTCTATCCCTCACTCTATCCCTCTCTCTGTCCCCTCCTCTCTCTGTCTCCTGCTCTATCCCTCTCTCTGTGTCTCCTCCTCTCTCTGTCTCCTGCTCTATCCCTCACTCTGTCCCCTCCTCTCTCTGTCCCCTCCTCTCTCTGTCTCCTGCTCTATCCCTCACTCTATCCCTCACTCTATCCCTCACTCTATCCCTCTCTCTGTCCCCTCCTCTCTCTGTCTCCTGCTCTATCCCTCACTCTATCCCTCACTCTATCCCTCTCTCTGTCCCCTCCTCTCTCTGTCTCCTGCTCTATCCCTCACTCTATCCCTCACTCTATCCCTCACTCTATCCCTCTCTCTGTCCCCTCCTCTCTCTGTCTCCTGCTCTATCCCTCTCTCTGTCTCCTCCTCTCTCTGTCCCCTCCTCTCTCAGTCTCCTGCTCTATCCCTCACTCTGTCCCCTTCTCTATCCTGCTCTATCCCTCTCTCTCCTGCTCTATCCCTCTCTCTGTCCCCTTCTCTATCCCTCTCTCTGTCTCCTCCTCTTTCGGCCTCCTACTCTATCCCTCTCTCTGTCTCCTCCTCTTTCGGCCTCCTGCTCTATCCCTCTCTCTGTCTCCTCCTCTTTCGGCCTCCTGCTCTATCCCTCACTCTGTCTTCGGCTCTCTAACACATTTGCCTTTTTTCATTGCAACCATTTTTCAGTCTCCCTTCCTCATCCATCTCCCATCTCTCCCATCCTCTTCCCTTTCCTTGGCCTCCTCTTCGTCTGGCTCTGACCCTCTCCCTCTCCCTCTCCCTCTCTCTCTCTCTCTCTCTCCTGTCCATGTAACATGCGTGATCCTCTTACCACCGAAGCAGCCTAATGTTCACTCTTAAAGCGAATTATCCCCAGAGTGCCGGGGATTAGGCTCCCTTTCATTA
Organism: Clupea harengus; assembly: GCF_900700415.2. NCBI lineage: Eukaryota > Metazoa > Chordata > Actinopteri > Clupeiformes > Clupeidae > Clupea > Clupea harengus. The sequence goes on along the minus strand of NC_045161.1, from coordinate 6,057,036 downwards.
AATCAAAATTCCATTTCAGTTCCTGCCTCTTCTCTTCTCTTCTTGCTCTCCTCCGTCCCCCCGTTCCCTGCCTCCCTCCCTTTCCTGTACGGATCTCGGTAATACAATTAAAATCCATAAGCTCCGGCTGAAATAAAAGGCAGGGATGAAACCAGGGGGTTTGGTCTTTGGCTCAGTGAGGTTGGATGGGAAGGTGTACTCTCTGGTCGGAGCATGAGGGGGAATATCAATGGGGGTGAGATTCTGCACCTGTGGGTCTCCCCACTAACACACAGGGTGCTCCTTACGGTCAAATAAAAAAGTCAATGTCAAGCTAACACAAAGCAGCTGTTCATAATGTCAATAATTCTTTGTGTTTCAATACTTTGCCAAGGTAGGGTCATATTCCTGCAGCATCACCATCTCTGTTCTCCATGCAGTGTCCCTCAGTGTCATGCAGGTGAGCTGTGATATAGAAATGTGTTTGAGAAGCAGTCGCATATATGTGTGGTACAGGGAAGGCCATACTCAAATTGTCATTTCAATTTCACCTTTGTGTCCAGTTCCAATTGATGCATCATATGTAACTTGATAGCTTTGCACTGAAAATGCAGTGTGTTATGAGATCCAACGTTGGCACCGGACTTCGGCTGGCGGTTTACGGTTGTGCGGCATGGTGTGGGGGTGGCGTTTTGGGGGCAGTTGAGAGGGATCGGGAACTCTGCGAAGCTTGGCTAATGAGAGCACAAGCTGGGCCTGTGTGACGAGAGATGCGATCTGGCCTTTAACAATGTACCTCATTTTAAGGTCATCAGAAACATGCCCCACCATGGCTGAATCGCGCCGCTTCATTTCCACGGAGACAAAGAGCCATGAATGCTAATGAGGCTCATCTTTTTTTTTTCTTACTCAGCAACGGAAAAGGAAGTTGTAGCAACAACAAGTGGTGGGGAATAGGGCTGAACGATTAATTGCATTTGCGATTTAATCGCGATATGATAGAACGCGATTTTCTAACCGCAACGTTTGCGATTAAAAAACGTGGTCTAAAAAAAAAAAAAAAAAAAATGTTTTTTTTTTTTTTTTTTTTTTTTTTTAAGATGGTAAATTTTGCACACAGTGTTTAAAAAGTGCATGCCTAGTGTTTATACTTAAAATTACTTTTTTTTAAATTACTTAAATGCACAGTGGCAAAGCCACCTATTTGTTGTTCTTGTTTCTGTAATGAGCAGTTAAATAAAAATGTAAAATGTGGGAAAGAATATTTTATACTAAATGTATCTAATATTGTGTTGGTCATATTTAAATCATTCATTACGTTTTGTTGGGAAAAAAAGAGGATACAAAACAAAATCGCATATTAAATCGCAATCGCAATATTTTGGTAAAAAATCGCAATTAGATTATTTCCCCAAATCGTTCAGCCCTAGTGGGGAACAAGGAAACCATCCATAGTTTGTGACATACTGCTGTGCACATTCTGAGGAAAAGCAAATGGTTTATCTTAATGTATGTGTCTGTGTCTGCCTCCATTCTGTAGCTCATATAAAGGCACATTAATGGTAACTAGAGTCCATTTGCAGACCTTGACCACAACGGTGCTAGTTGTTAGTGCCTGTAATTGTGTCCATGTTGATGTAGTCTGTCATAGGTAATGCACTCGTTCTTTATGGGAGCCTACACAAAAACATACCTATTGAAAGCAGTCCAAACAAGGGTGCCTAAATGCTTCCAAGAAGCTGGTGCCCAAAAGAGAGGCAGCACCCACGCTGAAAGCATTGGAGACAACAATAATGTGTTCAGGCTGCACCTGTTTTTAGAGGCTATGTATAGTGGACGCATTCAAAAGGCTTGGCTGATGTAGTTGTTCCACAAATGTGTCTCTAGCAAACACGGGGGCTCATTACACCTCAAATTAAATGCAGAGAGAGAATTTGAATTACATTTTGATTAAGCTCACGCCGTCAGCATCTCTAAGGGACGGCGAGGCAGAGCTTTGTCTCGCCTCTAGTCCCTCTCGGAGTCTCTGCGAGCCAGCCCTCGTTCTCAACTCCAAAAGGCGTCGGGCTGCTGTTGTGCAGGATAATTGGCTTTTGCTGAAGCAATTCCGCCTGATGCAATTGAGCTCTTCTGGTGAGGCGGTTAGTGGCATATTAGACCAGAGAGAAAATGTGAAGATGGAAACAAACGTCAAGAGTAATGTCATATTCTGTTCAACGCCTCTGCTGGGGGAACTGAGACAGGCTAGCGTAACATGCAGAAACAAGGCTGTGTGTTTCCAGAGAGAGAGAGAGAGAGAGAGAGAGAGAGAGAGAGAGATAGAGCGCACCAGTGCTTTATGTGTCTCGTTTAGTGCTCTAACAGAATCAACAAAGGGACGATAAGCTAGTACATGCTCACAGAAACGCACACATTCACATTTGCCCAATTGAATCAGGCTTCCTGTGTGTGTGTTTGTGTCCCGGAATAGAACTGTCTGTTTTTTCGTTTTTTTTAGCTGTTTTTTTTTAAATAATTTAGTTCAGTGTTGCTGACTGAGAGGGTTTTTTTAGTGGTGGCAGGGCAAGTAGAGAGGGGGGCAAGTAGAGAGGAGGGCAAGTAGAGAGGGGGGCAAGTAGCCGAGCGCCTTCAGCTGAGGAGTGAGAGGAGGGAGGGAGGGAGGGAATGAAAGGTGGCACAGCTGTAAATTATTCCTCCATCGCTCTGAAGCCGTGGAGCTGACATTCCGGGCCCCCCGTCCGTGGGCTTTCATCATGGCAGTCTCTTCCGATGGAGCTGCTTATCCATCAGCTGCAACAGAGAGAGAGAGAGAGAGAGAGAGAGGAGAGAGGATGCGAGAGAGAGAGAGAGAGAGAGAGAGAGAGAGAGAGAGAGAGAGAGAGGAGGGGAGTGGGAGAATGAACGCCAGCACAACTTCCACCTTGTAGGGAGATGTTGTGGTTTTTTTTCCCTTCTTTTTTTTTTGTTAAGCGTCTCCCTCTCTCCTGGGAATCCTTCTTCTCATTCTCGGCATGTTTGGAGCCCCCGACACAGAGACTGGCAGTACCACCCCCCACCCACCCCCTTCACCACCACAGTCCTCCCGGGCCAGGGATTGCGGAGCTGGGGACAGATCTCTTTGTTCCCCTGGGGGATTGGGTCATGCCGTGTTCCTCCTCTGATTCTCTGCCTGTCTGTTCCAGCCCTCGCCCTCTCTCCTTCTCCTTCTCCCTGGTTTTGGGCCCTCTGTCTACACCGTCCTCTCTGATTCCTTCTCCTTCTCTCTCTCTCCCTCTATGCCTGTGTACTTAGTCTGTTTTTCAGTTGGGGTTTGCAGCATCTACACAGGGATAATGAAAAGATATGAGTGTTTTTTGTTTGCTTTGTTTAAGTGACCGTGCATGTCATTGCAGTCATCCCCATTTCATCTTTGTACGTAAAACAGTGTTATAAATACCTGTAATAACTAAAGCTTCACTGGCCATAGCTGTGCGACTGTGGCTGGAGACATTTCTATCAGCGGCACCCTGCTGTTTTGTAGACAATTGTGTGAGGGCTCCAGATCAGTGGCTGGTTGCCAAGCACAGACTTGATGTTTCTTTTAGAATGCTATAGTTCCAGAGTTTCCTTCTCGAGGTGACAGCTTTTGTTTTTGACTGCATTGGAGGGGGACCTTTGCTGTCTTTGTGCCACTCTTGCAGACTGGGTGAAGGGCTTCCTTTGACTCTAGAGAATACTAAGCAGCACAGTGCCTTCCCTATAGAGAACATAGTGGGAAAGAGGAAGAGGAAGTGACATCCTCTGGCTTATGGGCTTCAAGTGTTAGTTGTTGGGACTCTCTCAGGGATTTGTTTAATATCGACGTGCATACGTGCAGAATCCCTCTCACTATGCAGGTAACAGAAACAGAAGCACCTAGGTCACAGCTTTTTTCACCTCTTTATCTCAGACATGCAAAATGGTGGCTACGATTATATTATAGAGTACAATTAGCCAATATATTTAAAAAAAAACTATGGAAGTTACAAAAGAAAAAGCGTCTTTCACAGGTAAATGTATAGGTGAAGACCAACATGAAGCTGCATTTAGGAGGTGCATTTTGGTAGTGCATCTGAATGAAAAGCTCCAACTGGAATGTGAGCATGATTATCTCTCTGTCGGACAGCCCCAGACACAATTGGATTGACAATGATGAATGAGAGAGGGCCAAAAAGAGGACGTGTCGAATTAAAGACCATATGTCTGCTTCATAACAAAGGGTCTGTGGGCCAAGGCCATTAAAAAAGGAGAGTCTATGCTGTCAGCCTTGTTAAAAAATCTAGACTCTTAGCCTAATGACCACGTCAAATATGCGCAAGTCCGTGCAGCAACACCGAGTCCTCTACCCCCCCCCCCCCCCCCCCCCCCCCTTAGTGCTGTCTAAGACAACGCATTTAGGACCTAACAGACAGACATTTTAAAAGCATCTTAAGTCTCACCCCACTCGCTCTTCCTCTTCCTCTCGCTCCCCTCGCTCTTCCTCTCACTCGCCCTGGAGTGACCTTTTTGCGCTCATAACGTCTTGAGAGCGCGGCACGTTCAACAAAGACACGACATGTCCTCTGTGCGTGCTTACCTCGGTCTGATTGATTTTTCTGTTCACAACACTGGTGACCTCTTCAGACATCATCAGCAGCAGCAACAACAGCAGCAGCAGCAGCAGCAGCAGCAGCATCCAGTGACTCCCCTTTTGGGGAGATGAGGATGGCTATCTGTCCGAGACAGGGCAGGGCTCCCCCCTTCATTTACCCCCAAGCCCAGAACAGAAATGAAGGGGCGGCGGGGTGAGGGGGTTTAAGGGTCCGAGGGGGGAGCTGAAATATTTACAGCACTCACCTGCCAGGGGCCGAGGCATGGATCAGAGAGAGTCCCTCCCTGCGCCGGACGGCCCTTTGATGAAGCCCCAGCCCCAATTTGGCTCCAGCCCACCAGGCTCCCCATGGAACACAGCATCAAAACAAGCAGATGAGAGAGAGGGGGAGAGGGGGGGAGATGGACAGGGGAGTGAGAGAGGAAGAAAGAGAGCGAATGTGTTTGTGAGCAGGTGGCTTGTGTGTAAGTGTATGTGTGTGTGTGTGTGTGTGTGTGTGTGTGTGTGTGTGTGTGTGTGTGTGTGCAGCAGGGGAAAGTGCCATTTTGTGTGTGTTGGGGTGTCTAAAAGGGGGTCTGTGTGTGCACAGGGAGTGAGAGAGCGAGAGGGGGAGAGAAAGTGAGTGTTTTTTCTTTTGGTTCTTTGCAGTCTTCTTTCTTCATCCGTGCTGAACCATGACTTTGATTGGTAGTTTGAATCGAGGGTGGCGGGGTGTGTGTGTGTGTGTGTGTGTGGGGGGGGGGGGGGTGGTTGTGTGGGTGCCTTTTGTTCCTGTGGTCACCCCCTCTCTCTGTCTGGTCCACGGCCCTCCCTAGCCCCCTGCGCTGGGGTACCTCTACCACGTCAATCCTGTGGTGGTCAGGAAGGGTCAGGTTTGGAAGGGGGCGGTGGGAGGGTGGGGGTGGGGTTATGAAACAGAGATTTCCTGCTGTCTGGGCTTTCATGAAGCAGGCAAACACACCCCCCTCTGCTCCCCAACATCCTTAAAGACGAGGCTTCAGAGCCCCGTCTCCCCAGGAGCTGAGCCTCACAGCGCCCCGTCCCAACACGCGTGTTTACCCCCATGTCAGTTGCTGTGACATGGGGGGGTTGTGACACTGTGACAGCCAAGGGGGGTGGGGGTGGGGTTCCCCCCCTCATTTGTATTCGAATGGCAGAGGTAGTCCTGGATACGCCTAGGTGACTGGAAAACACGCCGGAGAAAAAAAAGGAAGCAGCCTTTACTTGTATGTGTCCCTCACGATGAAGGCCACTGCCTTACCCACACTGATTTGAACCAACCCCATCCACTGCACAAATGGAGGTAACTCTTGGTCGTCCTCTTTTCTAAAACTAAGACAGAAAAAAAACCTGGGGAGGATTGAATTTAAGAACCAGCCTGACCTGAAAGCTGTGTGAATAATATTTGTGTCTTGACCTTTGGCTTTATGCATATAACTAAAGTAACGATGTGAATGATGTTGCTTACTCCCTCTTCGCCTCCCGCGACTCCAGTTGGGCCCATTACCCATGAATGGTGCCTTTGAGGAAATCAGTGGGGCTCCCTTTTTGCTTGTGCACTAAATGCCCTCGATTTCCCTTCCTTGAATACCGGGGCATTAACTGCGTTTGTGTCCTGTCGCCCGCTCCCCGATCTTGGGGCAGAGTGACCTTGCCTTGCCAGTCGTGTCTTGCTTTACTCTGTTAAGCGCTGCGCTCGCTTTTCCCCCTGCGCTTTGTCCCCCTAGCTCGACTCGCACGCACACAAGTTGCTATGTCTTGACTGTAGAATGCTGCCAAGGGCTGCTTTGGAAAAATAGCGTCTTTTTGAGCGGCTAAACGCTAAAGGCGGGAAGAAAAAAGGATGAAGCAAAGGCTACAAAAAAAAAAAGCATGAGAAAGTTGCTATTTGTTTAGCCCGAATTTTGATTCAATGAGGCTTGTCAGCCGAGCGCGCTCATTTGGCTTGATTGCAGAGCGCAATGAGTCACGGCCCCCAAACAAAAGCGCTTGTCAGAGCTGCTTTCGCCCCTCACCGATCACGGGGGCTCTTTGTTGCGCTACAGACGGCGAAAATGATTTTCAAAAGTGTCAAGTCATTGTGTTTGCCTTCTTCCCTGCAGTCTGTAATGACACGGCCGAGATCACAAGAGGGATTAGTGGAAGAACATGATTGTCTTGACAGCTCCCCAGAAGCCAGCGGCAGTGACCACCCAGCACATCCCACCGTACACTCACTTACGCACTCATTCCAGAATAGAGACACAGTCTCTCACTAACCTCCACAGCACAAGCAGCTACTCAATTAGCAGCTATTCAATCATTAAAAGGTTCCAGTAGAGGTAACTTATGATTATGGGGTGGCTGTCTAGCACCATGCATGCCTCAGATTAGCTATGAAAGCACAACAGTTAGCTGTGGTGGCTAAGTTTCGCTAGTGGATGGAGGATGAGAGTGTGGGAGATGAGTGTGGCGTGTTTGTTGTTGGTTTGTTTGTGTGGGGCGACAGTGGTACAGTAGGTAGAGAAGTCGTTTAGTAAACAGAAGGTTGCTAGTTCGATTCCCTGTCGAAGCGTCCTTGAGCAAGACACTGAACCCCTAATTGCTCCTGATGTGCAGTGTGCCATCAGTGTAAAATGTAAAATGTGTATACATTGTAAGTCACACATATGTAAGTCGCTTTGGATAAAAGCGTCTGCTAAATGTAAATGTAAATGTTTGTGTTTTCCATTCTGTTGTGATGCCGGGGAGGGAGGGAGGGAGCAGAGGGAACCTCCGTGTTGATTGAAGAGGAGGGCTGTGTGTCGTGGCTTCATAAATCTGCAGGGCGAGTGGTGGGGGGGAAGCGACTGTGAAAGGGCTGTTTGTGTGTGTCTATACACACACACACACACACACACACACACACACACACACGCACACACACACACACACACATACACACACACACACACACACACATACACACACACACACACACACACACAGACATACACAGACACACTGACAAACAGACTTGTGCAAACATACATACATACACACAGATGCACATATATGCATGCACACATACACATGCATGTATTCATATCCTGAAATAAATACTCACACACAAAGAGGGAGTCACACAGATGCCCTTTTACAAACATACACAAGCATACATACCCACAGGCATACAATCACATTCAGGCATGCACTGTCGCTCTCTGACACACACTGTCACACACACACACACGCACACACACACACACACACACACACACACACACACACACACACACACACACACACACACACACACATGGGGAGTGGTTCCCAGGGGAGTAGTTTTGAGCCCCCAGCGCCTGATAGTGAAGGATGATGGGATGGCAGGAAGAATGCCGTCGCTGCAGAAAAACAGCCTGGAAATAAATACACCTAGAAAAACCACGCAGAGAGGGGGAGAGAGAGAGAGAGAGAGAGAGAGAGAGAGAGAAAGAGAGAGAGAGAAGGGGAAGGTGGAGAAAGAGGAATGGACAAAAGCGAGAGACACAGAGGGATGAAATGGCTGAAAGGAAAAGGTGTGAGAGAGAAAGAGAGAGGGAGGTGTGAATGGGTTGAACAAAGAAGAAAAGAGCGCTTGGCTATGATATATGAAATATCACACAGAAAGACGAACAGGTGTACATTTGGGGAGAGGGATTTCTCTGCGTTGGCTCGTGAGTCTGTGAGCTGCGTGCAAAGGACTGATCTCTTTTGTCACCAAGGAGATGAATGACATCCTTTCACTGATGAAATCTCCCAACAAATCAGAGCAGCCAATCCTTTCCCTCCTTCAATCTCTCCTTTTCTGTTTATCTCTCTCCTTTATCTTTTACCCTGTCTTTGTTTGTGGTGGGCTAACCTCTCTCCTCTCTGTGTGCTGCTTGGCTCACAGATTGTGGGCGGGTAGTTGTAATTGTAATGATTTGTTTTAGAAGGCAGGGAGGAATTTGTCTGTGTCTTTTGTATTGTGGGTTCAGTCTTTCCCTCTCCATCTCCCTCTCTCTCTCCATCTCCTTCTCTCCACTCTCTGTCTCTCTCTCTCTCTCTCTCTCTCTCTGTCACACACTTACACACACAGACACACCCCACACACACTCATGCACACACCACCCCTTCCTCCCTCTCCCTTTAATAACAAACCCCAAGAGCAATTTGTCCCGTGGTTGGACGCAAACTGTGATGATGACACATGATTGGGTGGTGAGGCTGAGAGTGGGCGGGCACTACACGCCTCACGCAGGGCTGAGCTGCTCCGTGCCAGTGTGAAGCCAGAGAGTTGAAACACATTTTTTCTTTTTTTTTATTGCCGCGCTCCAAAGCCCCCACCGCGTTCATCAATCAAATTATTCCCCCACCGGACCGGCTCCCTTTCACAAACGCGAGAAGGAGAAGGGAGTGTGGGCACTCAGAGACTTCCTGCTCCACTCCTCTGTTTGAATCCTAAAGGGCTGCACACAAAGAGGAGAGAGAGAGAGGGAGAGGGAGGGAGAGAGAGAGGGAGAGGGAGAGGGAGAGGGAGAGGGAGAGGGAGAGAGAGAGAGAGAGAGAGAGAGAGAGGGGGAGTGAGAGAGGGAGAGAGAGAGAGGGGGAGAGGGAGGGGGGGAGAGAGATGGAGAGGGAGAGAGAGAGAGGGGGAGAGGGAGGGGGGAGAGAGATGGAGGGAGAGAGGGAGAGAGAGGGAGAGAGAGGGGGAGTGAGATGAGTGTAGTAGGATCAGAGATCGAGTTTAATGATGGCTAGCCTTCATTTCCTGCTGTGAATCCTTGCAGGCTTATCTACAGTAAGTGTATGTCTGTCTGTCAGTCAGGCAGTCTGTCTCTCTGCCTGGTAATAAGAGATGTATTTGTTCCAGCCCATATGGAAACAATGCATCGAGGGATCTTCATATATTCAATCAAACCTTCTCATTTGCATTTGGAAATAACAGCCACAGTAGACATGTGTTAGAAATAATTTAGAACATTTCCGACTGGCAAGACGCTCCCCTTAACCAAGACACAGCTTTCTCTCTCTCTCTCTCTCTCTCGCTCTCTCTCTTTCTCTCTCTTTCTCTTTCTCTCTCTTTCTCTCTGACACAGGCACACTCACACACATACACAGGATGAGTTCATGAGTGTGTTCTGTGTGCATTCATGTGTGTGTGTATACATCTCAACTGTGAGTATGTAGAGTGTGTGTGTGTGTGTGTGTGTGTGTGTGTGTGTGGTGGGGTGGGCTGCTCTCTCCCTACCCTGGCATTAGCGTCAGAGCTGTGAGCGGACGAGGTGACCCCTGACCCCAGCCTGGCGGGGAGTGTGCATAGATCCGTCTCCCCCGCGGGCTGACAGTAAGTGTTCTCCCCCAGTCAGAGTTCACGGCGCTGAGATGGAGGAAGCAGCACTTTAAGCAGCATCTCCCCACCTGCTACCAGAGCTCTTTCAAATGACACTCTCACTCCCCTGTCATCAACCGCTCCCTCCCTCCCTCCCCACATCTCCATCTCTCTCTCTTTCCCTCTTTACCTTGCACTCGTGCCATCCCTCTCTCATTCTTTGTAACCCCCCCCCCCCCGCCCGCTCTTTCCCTGACTTTCTCTCTTTCAGTCCATCTTCTCTGTCCCCAGCTCTAAAGCCTGCCCTGGGGAGGACTAGTCTAATGGTTTGGCAGTATCATGCTGGGAATCTCTTACAGCCAGCTACCACTGTGCACCACACACACACACGCACACACACACACACACACACACAGACACACACACACACACACACACACACATATAGAGAGAAGGGGAAACAGGCTGAGCAACAAAGCACAGCATGCTGCTGCTACTGTTCATGTGCAGAGGCAGAGAGGGAGAAGGAGCGAGAGAGAGAGAGAGAGAGAGAGAGCGAGAGAGAGAGAGAGAGACAGAGAGAGAGAGAGAGAGAGAGAGAGAGAGAGAGAGAGAGAGACAGAGAGAGAGACAGAGAGAGAGAGAGAGAGAGAGAGAGAGAAAGTGATGGATGCGATTAAAACATTGACCCATCAAGGAGACTGGTTCTGAAGAAGGGGCTGCCAGATGGGTGTGTGTGTATATGCTTGTGTGTATGTGTGTGTGTATCTGTGTGTGTATGTGTATGTGTATGTGTATCTGCTTGTGTGTATGTGTGTGTGTATCTGTGTGTGTGTGTATGTGTATGTGTATCTGCTTGT
>NC_045161.1:6011277-6038777 GCF_900700415.2 Clupea harengus | reverse complement strand
CTATTTATGAGCCTGCTGCCTGTCTGTCAAACGGCCACAAATGTCCTGGACGCTTTCACCTCGAGCATTCTTTATCGCAGCCGCTGAGAGGTGTCAGACTTCTTCATAACACACACACACACACACACACACACACACAGAGACAAATACACACATGTACACTTACATGATATACACACACACACACACACACACGGAAAGACCTCCCTCTTACACAGGTAGAGTTTATAGACAATCTTAAAGTGTGTGCATTCCTGGGTAATGTTTCCCGAGGGGGACATTGTTCAGATGCAGCTCGGTGAAGCCCTGTGTGCTGCTGTCGCCGGTCAAGTGCCTGAACGGCAGCGCTAACTAGCTTCCTCGCTCAGAGAAGGACTCAGTTCAGCTCTGCTCTGCTCTGCTCTGCTCTGCTCTGCTCTGCGTTGCTCTGCTCTGATCTGATCTGCTCTGCTCTGCTCTGCTCTACTCTACTCTACTCTACTCTGCTCTGCTCTACTCTACTCTACTCTACTCTGCTCTGTTCTACTCTACTCTGCTCTGCTCTGTTCTGCTCTGCTCTACTCTGCTCTTCTCTGTGTTGCTCTGGTCTGCCGCTAACCCACATTTGAGGCTGGTGCTGACTGCAGGGCACGGCAGCGCTGAGACAAAAGACTTAATGTAGGGGAAAAGGAGGCCAGTTAAGGCTCACTTTGTCATCCTCTTCCCATCCCCCTCACGCACACACACACACACACACACACACACAACACACACACACACACACACACACACACACACACACACACACACACACACACACACACTCTTCTCCCCCTAGTAGATATACAGTATGAATTCATCTGAAGCCTGAGAGAGAGAGAGAGAGAGAGAGCAGAAAGAAAAGCTTTTAAAGCTTTTCCCCTTCTCTCTCTCTCTCTCTCTCGCCCTCCGCTGAGGCGTGGTTGTCTTGCCGCTCTTAAGTGCTGTCGTTTTGCCTGGTGTATGGCACACTGAGAGAAGGCAGGCAGAACAGGCTGAGGACAGAAGCCTGTGTTCCTGTATCTGTGACAGTATGGGATATGCTCTGTGTGCATGAGTAGGGCGCCGAAGGGACCTATCTGTGCTTCCTCTATGTGTGCTTTGGTCAGTACTAGTGCACACTTACTCAAGCGTAAACTCTCTCTCTCTCTCTCTCTCTCTCTCTCTCTCTCTCTCTCTCTCTCTCTCTCTTGCTCTCGCTCTCTTGCTCTCTCTTTTTATCACTCGCTCTCTCGCTCTGTAAGACGTACATAAATGTACATGAGCCATCTCTCTTTTTGAAGGACATGTTCAGGTAGAGTGTCCACACCTGCATTTACACCTGTCTCCTCTCTTCTGTTCTCTCTCTCTCTCTCTCTCTCTCTCTCTCTCACATCCTTTCTTCTGAGCAGCAAGGAAGACGTGTGCGACGACTGACTTTGCGTGTAAGAACGGCCAGTGTGTTCCAGCGCGCTGGAGGTGTGACGGGGAGCCGGAGTGTCCCGACGGGTCTGATGAAGCAGATGCCACCTGCAGTAAGAGACATTTGAGGATTTACTGTGAAGTGTGTGTGTGTGTGTGTGTGTGTGTGTGTGTGTGTGTGTGTGTGTGTGTTTGTGTCTGCCTCTCTGTGTCTGTGTATATGTGTTGTGTGTGTACCTATGTGCATGCGAGTTTGTACAGTATGTATGTGTGTGTGTGTGTGTGTATGTGAAAGAGGAGTTAATAGGCAGATACAGTGTGTGTGTGTGTGTGTGTGTGTGTGTATGTGAAAGAGGAGTTAATAGGCAGATACAGAGTGTGTGTGTGGGTCTGAAACATCCCTCTGTGCTGCTTAGTGGACGTCTTATGAGATCAGAGGAGAAGGCTTATATGGCTCACGGCTGGGGCCTTTTCTGCTCACCCCCTCCCCACCTCCAGCAGCCCTGAGGTGGCACTGCACCTCCCGCCCACCCTGCCCTCACAGAGAGCCACACACGGGGCTCATTTACTGGCCAGGGCACTGCCACCATCAGTCATCCAGGGCTCTGGCCCCTGCTTGAGGGCGGTGCGTGAGCAGAGTGTGTGTGTGCCCCACTAATTGGCGGAGCCGATGTGTTTGCCTTTCCCCCCCGAGTGGAAGCGATGCCCGCGTGTCGACAGTTGCGCTCGTCAACCTTTAGCCTGTCAACTTTGACGTCGGTGCACCGAGGGCGCTTTAGATGTTTTGGCCACTTTTCTCTTGGCACTGCGTCTTCTCTCCACCTCCGTCTCTTCCTCTCACTCTCTCTCCCTCCGTCTCTTTCTCTCTCTCTCTCTCTCTCTCTCCTCTCTCTGCCTCTGTCCTTTTCTCTCTCTCTGTCTAAGTCTGGGGGCGAGGGAATAAGAGATTTGAGAGCAAATCTTCCCATCAGAGGAAGCCATCTCTTTTATTCACAGGCAAGAAGAATTCCGCAGCGGATAAACAAACAAACAGCGGTGCCTCCGAGCCTGAGCCTGAGCCTGCACTTACTCACCTCCGCAACCTTTTATGCACCTCCACGCTCAACTTCCCACGCTTTGGGGAGAGAGAGGAGGGGTGGGGGGGGGCACTTCTCTTCCCAGACTGACATAATTGAGAAGGCTTTTTTTTCTGTTCTAGAACAGGCTTGTTACTCTCAGAAGCTGTATGCAGCGGTGGGAGACCTGAGTCTTGAGCCGTCGTTCCCACCACAGAGAGCGTTTGGCTGGATTGAGAATGAGTGGCCCTGGCCTGTGGGCTCAGTAGAGATGGAGCTCAGAGGCCAGATGGAATGGGTTCAGATTCTTCCCCAAGGGGGTCAGGGTGTGGGTCCCAGCAGGGGTCAATGTTCTCAACGCCCCCCCCTCCATTCCTGCAAAAAAGGCCGTTTCTGTCTGGTCCCAGGTTCAGGGATGAGGGCTGATCAAGCGTGCAGTGGCACTGAGTGCTCCCTGGATCGGAGATCTAAGCAGACGCGTATTGATCTTGACGTGGCGCAGACACGACACACACAAGCACACGCGTGTACTGGGATACACACATATACAGACATAAACATGCATGCCCAGACGCTGTCACTTGTGCCCCCCCCACAGCACACACACACACATGCACACACACACATATGTGCACACACAACAAATCACATTCCACCAAGTGGACAACAAGGTCACTGGGCACTGGCTTGCCGCAGCCAGACCTAAGCCTTTATTTCAGAGACCAGGTTTCACTGCTAGATTGCTTTAGAAAATTGCTTTCAGCTGTAGCCAGTGGCCTCCATCAGACTGACCTGCACGGTACGAGTGAACAGGCCAGCTGAGAGTGCGAGAGAGCCAGGGGAGACCGGTCCGTCGCCTTGTACGGTCCATTTTCAGAGGTCACGGCGGGTACCTAGATTGAGTGCGGTGGTAATAGCCGCAAGGTCACTCCGGGGTTGTTTCTGTCTTGTCGTTAATGGAGGGTCTTTCGGAGCCACATGTGATCCAACCACTGCTGAAGACTATTTACTGTAGCTCTGAGTTGAAGCTTTCTGCTATGAGGAAGCAGAGTCGAGAAACCTGCTTCACAGGCACTATTTTGTCAAGACGGTGCGTAATTGTTGCCTCTGTATTCATCCTACCCTCGTATTAAGTACGTTTCTAAAACGCCTGGACGCTCTCCTACAAGTCAAGTCCGAGGTGACGTCTCTCTCTGCAGCAGATCAAGCCCTGGTCTGTCGTCTCGCTTTCTGGTGTGCTTAACCACAGCCGCACGGGTAAGAAAACTGCGGCAGCGCTCGAGCTCTGTCTGGTGAGTGATGGTGAAAAATGAGGTCGGTTCAGCGCTCCCCGCCGCGCTGCCGATGTCTTGATCAATGGCTGTGGCCGGGAAAGTCATTATAGTTGCATTAAAAAGTAATAAACAGCAGCGTGTGAACACGAGCCGCGTGCTTATTTCACTCCGATCCCCATGCGAATCACCCGCTGGTGTAATTATGAAAAATGGAAATGGCGAATGCCCTGCGATTAATCAGAGAGGATGTTGGCAATATCAGGTGGCACGCTTCCTGTTTGACCTGTGTCTGTGTCAGTGGATGGGACAGGCAAGCCCCCTTACAACCCTGTCATCCTGTTGGCAACAGATGGGTCAGACATAGGGCTCTGGCATTACTGACCAGCTGCTCAAAGATTAGGTGGTGGAGTCGATGCTAATATCTCCGCTTATGGAGCGGGGGCTAGTGCCAGATATGCCCCCCCCCTTGTGGGTTTTAAGGTAATAATGGATCAGATTATTACTGGGTCTGCATTTGCGGGGGTAAATGGGTCTTTAGAGCATAATGCCACTGGGCTACATTTGGCCTTAATTGCGCATACATACTGTGATTAAAGATTAAACATCTCTGAGTAGACGATATGGAATCGCCTTTCAGCATCACCCTCAAGTTCAAAACCTTCACATTCAAATCAGAATGATGAATACCAACGATGTCTTGGTGCAAATCGACACCTCCTTTACCTGATCTTATCTAACCTTTCATTTTATTCAGTTCTCCATACTCAGGAGGTCGGTCAACGGATGAGTAGTCCACAAACTTTAACTCCAGATCAATCGAGCATGTCTCTGGGCATGTATCTGAGGCTTCATCTGCTCGCTGCCTGGGCTCTTTCCTTGTGCACTGGCTTGATTAGTTTGCAATTAACATTCTACCTTCACTTCCCGCTACCCTCCGAAACAAGCCTGTCTCAAGCCGCTGATCCCGTGGACAGCTAAATAATGCAACTGATTGGATTGATTTCCCATGAAAGGAATCAATGGGTTTGGCGCAGGAGATCAGCACAATCAGATTAAGCCGAGGCCCTCCAGACATCTTGCCAAGAGTTTTTGGTAATTACAAAAATTTTAAGCGAAACGAGACAAGAGTGAGAAAAGAGCGAGAAGTTTTGAATTAACTTAGAAAGGTGAAGTGGCCTCCACCAGCCCAGTGTGTCGGTACGATGGACCAGGCGTCTCAGAGAATATCGATCATCTCCGGTGCTTTAGTCAACTGTTTTCCGAGGATAGGGCTTCTTCCATCATTGATGGTCCTTTCTTGCTAGACTCTTCCTAATGCTCTCTCCTTCTGGAAGAGCTGAGCTCTGGTGTGGGCCATAACAGCACGGAGCCATTTGGGGGGCTTTTGAGGCATTTACGAGCGCAGAGGGCAGACTGCCCGTCTGGGTTGACTTTTATCGATCCACGTGTGTGTCACTCTGGCCGACTGAGTCCACAAGGGCTTGCTGGATTAGTCGGTGGTGAGGGGCAATTTGGCTGGATGCAGACAGCCGTGCCAACCAGGAGAGCACTTCATGTTCCGCACACAAGAACTCGCTCTCCACTCCACGTCGTCTGGTTTACAGTTTTGGTCACCGCCGCCGCCACGGCCGCCACATTCAAGAGGCTCTTTCTGACAGCCGATTACTTCCAGCCCACGCTGTCTTCGCCGAAACACAAGCGCGACGCAGGAAAAGCTTGAAAACTTGACACATGCCACACTTCAAACTTTTCCCTGAGTCATGCCCAATCAAATTCATTTCAGATAGCCTCTTGAAAAAAATGGGCCTATTTCATTGTGGAGAGGTGAGAAAATGACTGAAAGCCAATGCAGTTGGCCTTGGCTCATCCTCTGTATGTGTGCGTCAGAGGCTGACCTTGCACCTTATCCGCTGGACTGCGCCGGGAGACAAAAGCCTGAGCCTATTATAGTGCGGTGGAGCTGGTTTTCACTGGTTAATTATTTTGAATATCAGGGAAGGATTCAGTCAGATGCGGCGGACAGCTTCAATTTCATGCTCCAAGTGGCAGTTCTTCCAGTGATTTCCCATGTGACCGAGCCCAGGCAGTGCTCTCAGGCCAACTGGTGACCCACGGCTGCCCCTCCTCCCCCCTCTCCTCCCCTCTTCTCTCCCCCCACACCACATGCACACCTTTCACTGCCCTCTCTGGTCATCCAAGTGCTGAGGCAGCTGTGCAGTCTGACTGGCTGTTTGGCTGTTTGAGCAGGTTCTGTTCACTGGTTCCATTCGGTTCTGTTCGGATCAAAGTTCTAGAGCCCATCTGCTGTGTCCACGTTGTGAGCGCCACATCCTTGCCACAGTAGGGAGAGCAAGGAATTGTATTTCCTTTGCGTTTTTTTCCTTTAGCTTTTTGTTTTGTTTGACACAAGCTAGCCGAGTCGAATTGAAGCATGAGTGTGAATGAGAGAATTCAGCCAATTAGAAGAAGAGCTGTTGTGACAAAGACCTTGAATATGAGAAGGGAGTCAACCTGGAGCCAGGCTATGGCTGGGGTTCTGAGGCACAGCTTCTCATTACTTCTCTCACACACCTCATTCTCTTTCAGTTCACCATCATCACCATTGGCTCTGAATATTGTGATTTAATCTTCCACAGTTCTTCATGATTTGATTGTCATTTCATTTAGGATAGTGTTGGGAGGTGTGTGTGTGGTAAGAGCTCGTGTATAATTTCACCTGCGAATGTTAAATATGACTTCCAGACGTTCAAAGGAAATGGGATATAAGATACACCGAAGTTTGCTTTCACTGCCTTGCCTAGCAAACACTGTGGACTGAAAGCTACACCTCAGCAACGTCTAGACTATTCTATTGTCTCTCCCCAAGTGAAACGTAACTGTCGGCGTAGCAACACAAAATCCTCAGCCGAGCGTGGCTGTCATGCACACGAACATTCTCCCCCTCACGTAAGCAGACTACAGTGTTTCCATCAGTGCCGTTTTTACGCATCATTAGCGAGCCCAGAGCCCCACAGCCTAACATTGATCCTTCATCAGGGAGCTCTCAGGGGTCGGCTTCTGCCAGCCCTACATATTACACACACCGCTGTAGAGGAGCAATACATGCCTTCTAATGCATGCATGGACGCACCGATGCACACACACACACACACACACACACACAGACACACACGCATACATAGGCACACGCAAACTATGAGCTAGTACAAAGATAAGGGATAATTTTCTTGGTTTACATTGGTATTCATGCCAGAGGCTTCTCATATCGCCTGACTAGGTGGACAGCTGCTTAAAAGACTTTCTCAAGGACACAGTTTAGATGTATGCGGACCCCAAGATGAGGCACGCTGATAGCAGATTGAGAACACTTTTTCAGCTGTTGCTTACTGATAGCCTCTTTCCTCGAAGCAGGGGAGCCTGTCTAGCACATGCCAATGATGCTCTAATTTGAGCTGAATGCAAAGTACTTTCGGAGCATCACTTTTGTGTAGTCTAGAAGTTTCTGCCTCCACGGACCAGGTGCCTCATTAAAACCCAGTGGCTGGTGCCACTACATCACCGCAATCCACTAAAAGCAGGTGTTCCCGGGGAAGTGGCAAATTCACATCGATGAGAGAGTGGGCGTACGTGCTGAATCTCTTCCCCCATTCTCAGGCTGGATCTCCTTGCTATAATGGCCCCCGAAATGTTGGGGAGACTTTAACTCTCTCCTTTAAGTGACTTTAACTCTCCCCTTTAAGTGACATGGAGACATGGAGACATGGCGAGGCGACTCGCCCTCCATTCAAAATAGTCACCTCCTTTCTGCTCCACCATCTGCAGTGTGATCCTATAGTGAACTTTTCCACTTAACAATATCGAGTTCCCATTCTTTATTTGTCTTTTTTTATCTCCTCTCTCCTCTCTCCTCTCTCTCTCTCTATCTCTTGTCTCTCTTGCCCTTTCTTGGCACTCCAGCTCCTGGCATTAGTCTTTCAGAAGACGTCACTAATCACACACAACCTTAATTAGCAGCCAAAGTCGTCATGAGAGAGCTTCAGTCCCTGTCATAAATTGGATTGTCTGCGTTGAAGGAGAGAGGCGTGAAAGCGCTTCACAAACTCATGTAACGAATTAGTGGGAGTTTAAAAAAAAAAAAGATAGCTGCTCATCCTGGTTAAATGCGTGGCGAGTTGCATGTCAAGCCTCCCTCAGAAGATCTTCAAAGAGCAGACAACAGGGCTTAACTCCCAGCATTAAGATATCACAGGACGGGGGGATTGGGACAAATTAGTCAATATCAAATCACAGCTTGCCTCCATTGCCCCCTCCCCCCATATTTTAATTGAATGTGCGAGACAAGGCACGCTATGAAAATCAATCAGACTTCTGTGTTCTCAGATTACTCTAGCTGTAGTAGCATCAAGCCGGATTCACCAGGAGGACACACAAACACAGACACGCCAACGTACACACACACACACACACACACACACACACACACACACACACACAGACAAGCACACGCCTTTCACAGACAGTTTGTCTGCTCTCTTGTGTTTAGAACCCATTCAGAAATCACTAGGTGGAGGTGCTCTCTCTTGCGTGCGCTGTCTGTCTGTCTGTCTGTCTCTCTCTCTCTCTCTCTCTCTCTCCCTTTTCTCTTGTTTTTCTTTGTGTCTGGAGCAAAGGAAGCTCCTCTCACACCTCCCCCACCCCCCCTCTCTCTCCCTTCTGCTGCTTCACGCTCCACTTTCCTCCTCGGGAGCGCATAGCACATGGAGCAGAAAAACAGGGCCATGGGGATCCCCATTCTGCTCGGCCGCGTGTGCGGGGGGGCGCAGGCACTCGTGCAAACATGCCGGATTGCCCAATCTCCGTGCATGTGGGTGGGCAAAGCAAGGCAGGGGCACCGCTGCCACAGCACAACAGAAACACGCTGAGAAAATGGCTTTTTAACGAATCTCAACGACCTGAGAACAAAAACACCTGGAGATTCCTTGTGGGGGGGTCTTCCATGCCCTCCCATAATGCACCATGCTCAGTGTGCCAGCCTGCGAGTGCAGTGACTGGTGAAGCTTCCTTTCCTTTTTGATCCTCCTCAGTGGCTGATGAGTAAGTAGCTCCTCCACTGGGCTGAAACTGAAGAGCTCGCCTCGCCGGAGGCTCGATGACCGCCGGTTTTCGTGGCGTTTTTTTCTTTCGTGTGGCAGAGAAGTGTGGCATCTGTCTAGTCTGCTGTGAAGATGAGTGACAGGGGCTGGACGTTAACGAGGCCTGATCATCTGTTTACAAACAGAAGATGAAGGCAACTATTCAAAATCGCCCGCAAACTTGCGAAACACGTCGCCTTAAATAAACGAGGCCCACTTTGATATGATATGAATTCTTACCACACACAGCGTTCTTAATGACATAAAAAGGCTCTCATATCGGTCTCTCCGTCTGAGGCATGATGCTGTCATTTCTTTCCATCTGAACGTCACTCATGACTTCATTATGTGTGTGGACGTATGTGGGTGGAGACTGATAGAAGATGAGAGCAGAATAGAAAAGACACAATGAAGACAGACAAGCAACCCCTAAAGAATGCCTGGTCTAGTTGGTTAAGAAGGGGTAAAGTATAATGAAAGGCAAAATGGAGAAGAAATTGAATTGAATCGGCTGTTCTGCATTAAAATGAATGGTTTGCACAAAAGGGCCTGTTTTATCCACACGTCTGTACAGTGTTTTAATGGAGCATTTTTGCATTTGAGAACGCATAACTATTATTTACATGGCAAAAAGCATTTAATAACTTATTTTTCTTTTCTCAATTCAATTCAATCAATTTATGGCCATATATTACGTAGATTTTGAATACGTCTGCAGGCAGTGTCTGCATAATTACAGTTCGTCTCGAAACGTTGTCGGTTTTATTCCATTAAAAGAAGCATTAGGTGGAAGTAATTGTGTCGCCGTCACATACATATTCCCAACCACATTCCACATCCGTTCCACTTAGCCACATTAACTAAAGCAGCGTGGTTTAAGAATGCGATTTTACCACAATTAGGTTCACGTCCACCGTCAGGGGCTGCTTGCCATGGCAAACCTATGGAGACGTGCAAGTTACCAAGGGGATGTGTAATTAAGGCATGCCTGAGCCTATTGACTGGCACCGTATAGGATTCCTGTCATGTGTGTGCCCTGGATATCACAGAGTTAGTGTGTGTGTGTGTGTGTGTGTGTGTGTGTGTGTGTGTGTGCGTGCAAGGCATTTTGGGTGGGTCTCGGGAGGGCTTGTTTGTCTGACTGTTCTTGTGGGTGTGTGTGTGCGCGTGTGTGTGTGTGTGTGTGTGTGTGTGTGTGTGTGCGTGTGTGTGTGTTTGACTGTGTCAGTAGGACAGCCCTCAGGTGAATAGAAGCCCCAATTCCCCATCCCCAATTCCAGATCCCCCCCTCATTGATATTCCTCTGACAGTGACCTGAATCTGACCTCAACCTTTTCTATCCCTCTCTCTCTCTCTCTCTTTTCTCTTTTTTTGTCTCTCTCTTTCTCTGTCTGTGTCTCGTGCTCGCTCTCTCACCCGTGTCTTTCCCTGCGGGTAAACAAATGTCAGTGTGCTTCCTCGTCGTGCTTCTGGGCAGATTTATGATTGCGTGTGTGTGTGTGTGTGTGTGTGTGTGTGTGTGTGTGTGTGTGTGTATGTGCGTGCGTTGCGGGGGGAAGGTTCTGTAGGCTAATGAAGCAGTGGATCTAGCTCAGCCTGTCGTGCTTTAGTGGAGTATTTGTGTGATTTCACCTCATCGTCTGATGACACACTCGCTGTAGCCTTCTGACACACCCCTCCACCATGCGGGCCTGAGAGACACGCTCTCCTTCTCTCTCTCTATCTTTCTCTCTCTCTCTCTCCTTGTCTCTCTCTCTTTCTTTCTCCTTTCCCACATACATTAGGTCTCATTCTCTCTCAGTGTAGATCTCTTTCTTTTGTTTTCTCATTATCCTTCCCTAGCAGCGCTATCTCTCTCTCTCTCTCTCTCTCTCTCTCACACACACATCTGTCTTTGTTTTGCTTTCTCCCTCTTTCCCCATGTCCAATTTATAAAAGAAAAACTAAATTTGGGAATTTGTCAATTTGATGTTCTGCCAAAAGATGACCTGGTCTTTATTTGTTTTAATTTTTTTTTAATGGATCCTCTCTTTTTGGTTCCTCTTCAGCCGCCCTTTATATATTTGTTTGTCTCCTCCACTCCTTGTTGTTCCTTCTCTTGTTGTTTCTGCTGATTATGTGATGGTTAAAACGATAACATCGGGCTTCCTCCACACTGCCTCGTCTGTTTAATGATGCCTTCATTGTTCCCTTCGCTTTTGTTCTCCCCGCTGTGGCTGTCACGCATTTGTCTTTGTCTGTGTCATTCTTTTCAGTCTCGTTTCAAATCTTTCTAAAATTTCAAGTTTTACAGTTTTTTTTCTTCAAGTTTTAAAAGCCTCACAGCTTCACGCTGCCAAAGCGAAGCCCACGTCAGACACAGCATTGACATGCAGTAGACATAGTCGAGGGAAACAAAAACAAAGAGGAATAAATGGCGTCTCTTTCTCTCTATCTCTACTCTCGTCCCTCTCCGTCCTCCTCTCTTCAGCATGCTGTGATGACCTGATCTGCCGTGTTCAGTTGATTGTGTTGAGTTGATTGTGTTTTATTGATTGCGAATGAGCACTCTGGCCCTAACTTTACGGCCCAGACTCCTGGTGTGGTAAAGTTTATGGTGCTCGTAGATATCACGTTTACCTCTCCACTCTGGCCGAAGGTTCCCTCGAATTATTGTCATTCTGAGCTGATCTTCTATTTATTAATTGATATATAATTGATGAGATGCCATTGAGCCAAAACTTTCCCTGCATATCCCTAAGGGTAAACAAACTCTTCTAAATGAACTAGCAGTTAATTATGTTTCACTGTCTCTCTCTGTCCCTCCTTCTCTCTCTCTCTCTCTCTCTATATATATATATATATCTTCCTCTCTCTCTCACTCTCACTCTCTCTGTGTCTCCCCCTCTCTCTCCAAATGGTGGGCGATGCGTTACCCTGACTCATTGTCTCAGGTGCATCTAGATGATACTGAAGGTGAATCATTGTGTGCGTCTGGCTGAGCACTCAGGAGCAATTGAGAGTCGCCTTGAATAATGAGCCTGTTTTTTTTAAGAAAAGGCCATTGTGAGCATACTCATAAAATTGCTCCACTTCAGGTCCCCAATTCAGGGTCCTTTTTCGTGTTTTGCTTTTTTCCCTCCACACTGACTAAACGAAAAACTGTTTCTTGTTCAGTGGGGCTGAGGTTTTAAAAGGGGAGTCCAGCTGCCTCAGGTTAATCAAGACATTTCAGCTCTTCAGACTCCCATTGACTGAATGCCAGACAAGGCTAGGTAAGGACTAGACCCTGGGCAGAGTGAGTGTGTACATGGGGGGGGGGGGGCAGTGATGGAGTGATGAGCTGAGCTGGCTAAAACAGGTGAACAGCAGACGAGAGCGCTGATGGCCAGGGGAGGCGGGGAGCTGTTGCAGGTTGGCATCTGTGTCCAGTCCGGAGTGGGTAGAGCCTGTGTGTGTGTGTGTGTGTGTGTGTGTCTCTGTGTGTGTGTGTGTGTGTGTGTGTGTGTGTGTGTGTGTATCTGTGTGTGTGTGTCTATGTGTGTGTGTGTGTGTGTCTCTGTGTGTGTGTGTCTATGTGTGTGTGTGTGTGTGTCTCTGTGTGTGTGTGTGTGTGCGCGCGCGCGCGTGTGTGTCTTTGTGCGTGTGTGTCTCTGTGCGTGTGTGTCTCTGTGCGTGTGTGTCTCTGTGCGTGTGTGTGTGAGAGCAGGTCACTGCGGCTCTGCGGACTTCAAAGAATGACTTTTCCCCCCCCACCTGAGAGCCAGAGGCACAGGTGGCGGGATGAGGAAGCAGCATCCACATCAAAGGGACGCTCTTAGACTGGGGAAATGCCTGGAAAACTCACAGACCCACACATCGCCCACTCCTTCCCATGAAATACTTCATATAGATGTCTCTACTTATACATTTTACATAAACACATGCGCACACAGTTTTTCACCTTTCACTTCTTGCACGAGCATGTTTTCCTCACCTGACCTGCTGAATAATCATTCTTCAGTGTGATGGCGTAGTGACTCCAAGGAGGACCGGGCCACCTATAATAATTCAGAGCAGTGTAATCACACACGCAGCCAGTGTTAGTGTCGTTACAGCGGCACGGCAGTGAGTTAGACCCCTCATTGCTTTGCCATCGTCCCCCCCCCCCCCCACATGTATAATGCACCTAGAAGGCCTTTGCCAGCACATTTATTACCTTTACATTAGCCTCGTGGGTTATGAGGTATCCGAATCAATCAGGTTCACCAGTGTTTTTTTAATACATGGAGGGAAGGCCATGAAATGTGGCGTCTTTTCCATTCCGCAGCCCCCTCTTCCTCCTCCTCCTCCTCCACCCCCAACCCCACCCCCACTTTGGTGAAATGGAATTAGGCAGGCAGTTAATCACAAGGACATTAACATACTGTACGGACAGCCTCTCCAGTCTTATCATGGCTGCCGCCCCAGAGGAACGTGGAAGGAATGCCAGAGTGTTTCTCTCTCTCTCTCTCTCTCTCTCTCTCCCTCTCTCTCCCTCTCTCTCCCTCTCTTTCTCTCTCCCTCTCCCTCCCTCTCTCTCCCTTTCTCTCTCTCTCCCTCTCTCTCTCTCGCTTTTTCTCTCGCCCTCTTTCTCTCTCTCCTTGTCCTGCTCCCTCCCTATCTTCCTTTCTCTCTCTCTCTACTAATGGGATCACATGAGCAGATACACACACACACACACACACCCACACACACACACACACACACACACACACACACACACAGACCTAGACAAACACAAATGCAGGCACGCAGACACACTCAAGACATAATTAATTTCCACACAAACACACAGAGACATGCATATACCTGAATGTAGTTTTTAATACATGCCTTCGCACGCACACACACTCACAAATGCATAAGCACCCAACTAGACACACATTTGTGATGTAATTAATTCCATCACACACACACACACACACAAACACACACACACACACACACTCAGCCATGTGTATAAATAACCTCTCTGGCTGGCACGGACACGGACACGGAGACTCCGAGGCCAGACAAAGCCCGCCACTCCTCCTGAGAGCCCTGAGACTCACCCTGGCCAGCCGCTCTGCTGTCTGCACGGCCCGTGATGAACATCAGCCATAAACCCAGCATTTATTAGGGTCTCACAATGCTCCCTCGAGCGCTTGTTAGCCATTTTTATTGGCCAGCGTTTTATGCATGCAGTATAAGGGAATGATGTCAACAGATCAGTTTTAGATGCTTAACCTCGGGATCAACCGCCAGGTCCCTCTCCTGGATCCAGAGGTGCCTGTGTTTGGGTCAGTGACCTGGAGAAGGCAGAAGTTTCCCGTTTTCCCCCCCCAGAGTCTGCGTTGTTTTATTAGGGCCGTGTGCTGGGTTAGTTGGCCGCTCTCGCGTCTGGGCTGGGAGAGGATATCAAATATTCATTCTTTACACGCTGCTTGGGTGGAGACGTGCGTGATGGTGCTTCTGTCGGCCAAGTAGAGTGAGAGAGTCCAAGTTGTTTAAGTGTGTGTGTGTGTGTTTGTGTTTGTGTTCGTGTTTTTATGTGTGTGTGTGAGAGAGAGAGATATATCATAGTAATGATCATTCTGATGATGGTTCTTGCAAAGGCTGTGGTTTTTATAGCTTTGTTTCTCTGCGCTAAGCAATGAGCCTCCTGTGTGTGCGTCTGTGTGTGTGTATGTGTGTGTGTGTGTGTGTGTGTGTGTGTGTGTGTGTGTGTGTGTGTGCGTGTCTATGTCTGTGCGTGTGATGTGTGAGTGTGTGAGCCTCAGAG
This sequence comes from Clupea harengus, assembly GCF_900700415.2. Classification (NCBI taxonomy): domain Eukaryota; kingdom Metazoa; phylum Chordata; class Actinopteri; order Clupeiformes; family Clupeidae; genus Clupea; species Clupea harengus. The sequence continues at coordinate 6,024,136 of NC_045161.1, read as the reverse complement.
CTCTGTGAGTGTTTTCTGGCATTGGAGGCGTGTGTGTGTGTGTGTGTGTGTGTGTGAGTGTGTGTGTGTGTGTGTGTGTGTGCGAGGGCCAGGCATTCTGCCTGCTCTCAGAGCAGCCCCTGTGGAGAACACAGAGGTGGCCGAGCGGAGGCCTGCGCCCACTGTGCCACTCAGAGCAGAGGCCTGCGCCCACTGTGCCACTCAGAGCGGAGGCCTGCGTCCACTGTGCCACTCAGAGCCTGCCAACCCAGTCTCCCCTCTCCAACTGCCATCGCAAGCCCCAAATGACTGCATGTATTTTCCCAGGGGAGTCCACGATGCTCTGCCACAGAGTCGAACTACCTTCATTGCAAGTCACCAGAACAGTCCCACCATGCAGCTCCGTCACTGGGCCTATTACCTTTTCTGCGTCCAGTCGAGCAGCATTAACACAACACATTGGCTGTTAACCTTGTAGTGCCGTCGAAGGATGTACAAGTGCTGTGCAGTTTGCTCTGAAATATCCCGAGTTCCACAATGCAGCATTGTCTTTGAGCCTACAGGACATGATTCAAAAGAGTTTGACCCTCTGGTGTAACTTTATAAGGAGCATACAGTTGTGCTTAGACACCCACACCCACCCACGCACACACGCACAAAGACACACACACACAGACACACACACACACACACACACACACACAGTTATGTTTCACTGCCCTCATCGGTACATAAATATAAACTTCACTGAACTCTGATAACGTAAAGTAATTCAAAGCGGCACCCCCTAATCTAATTCTTCTCTCTCCAAGGGGGAAGCGTAATGATTACTCCTCCTCTGCGTTATCCGTGTGCATCTCTGGAAAATTCCATTTCCGGCGCCTTTTAAACTACATTTCATCAGTTCAGCAATGACGCTGATTTACATTATTAGATAAATATGATAATCCCAGGGCCGTTCGAGCGAGCCAGGCACACTCATAAAGGCCCAGCACCTGCAGCGTGGGGAGCCGTGTGTGAGTGTGTGTGTGTGTGTGTGTGTCTCTGTGTGTGTCTCTGTGTGTGTGTGTGTCTCTGTGTGTGTGTGTGTGTGTGTGTGTGTGTCTCTCTCTGTGTGTGTGTGTGTGTGTGTGTTTGTGTGTGTGTGTGTGTGTGTGTGTGTGTGTAGTAGCGGCTCAGGCCGACTGGGGGATGACAGATGCCGGGCTTTTCTCACTGATGGCTGTGAAAATGTCCCATCTGGCTGCCTGGTTGTGTCTGGTCACTGCTGTCATTAGGCACCGGAGCCCTGTGTCGTTCCATTCCTCTCTCCAGCCCAAGAACCCGTCCTCCCAATTACAGACAGGCAGCACTGTCTGCTGTCCAACCATCACGGACAAAAGCAAGAAAAAAGCAAGCTATTTTGTGGACTTGGGAACATAGGTGTGTGTGTGTGTGTGTGTGTGTGTGTGTGTGTGTGTGTGTGTGTGTGTGTGTGTGTGTGTGTGTGTGTGTGTGTGCTACAGAAGCAGTTCCGTTTAGCTGCTGTGAGAGTGAATTGAAAGAAAATGATTAGATATTAAAATGGAGGGAGATAGGGTGACCAGATGGTAGAAAAAAGACAAAAAGAGGGATGAAGGAGGAGTAGGGAGAGGAGGAGCAGAGAGAGGAGGCTGGTGCAGAGGAGGCGCAGAGGAGGGAGGTGCCAAGGAGAGAACGCTCCCTCTGGAGACGGCCATGTTGAGCAGGAGATAAGAAGGTGCATCTTCACCAGGAGACTGCAGTATCTCAGCTCACTCCGACATACAGTACACCCTGCTCCGATAGCACCAATACACACACACACACACACACACACACGCACACACACACACACACACACACACACACACACACACACACACACACACACACTTACAATATATACATACTTTATGCTTCGCTCGCACATACATATCCACGCACACACACACACACACACACACACACACACACACACACACACACACACACACACACACACACACACACACACATGTAAGCTTACTATCTATTGTCTCCCCTGCATATTGTGTGTATGTGATCCATCTTATCCTCTACACATCAGGCTGACCCCACACCTCTTTCCACCCCTACTCCAGGGCCCACATTGGTGGTGTTTTGTAGCGATAGAGGCAACCGGTCAACAGAGAGCAGGTCTGCGGCTACGCCACCCACATACTGTATAGCAAGGCTGGGCTCCCTTTGTCTCCGGCTCCCTTTCACCCCGAGAGAGAGAGCCATTCTTCCGGAGGGTGAAAGAAAATAATTCGTGTTCATGTGAAAATGAATGCTGCAGATCGAGTATAGGAGCGACTCAGGGCAACAAAAGCTCAGCTTCAGTGTGCTGCCGTGTGCCAAGGAGTTGAAAAGACCCCCCCCCCCCGCCCCCCACACACACACACACACACCACACACACACCACTCCCCCCTCCCCACAAAAAAGAAACCTTCACCCAGCAGCGACGAAATGAGAAGTTCCTCATGCGAGCTTATAGCACTTCACCGAGAAAGAAAATGAAAGGAAAAGAAAGAGGGGGTGAAAGAAAAGAAAAGGAAAAAAAAAATATTTTAAAGGAAAAAAAGCGTGTGGCTCGATTGATTTGCGGGCCCCTTGCCAAAGCAGTGGCAGTGGGAAATGTTTAATTGATGGAGTTGCATTTGACATGGAGTGGAATGTAATCTGGGAGAAAGTTCCCCTGAGTCAGCTCAGATGGATTTTGGGGATGGGGGGGGGGGGGGGGGGGGTATTTTGAGGGTGTGTGTGTGTGTGTGTGTGTGTGTGTCCCTGTCTGTATTTGTATTATTTTGTACAGAATGTTGGCTAAATGTACATCTGTTTTTTTGTGCACACATCAAACAAGCAGTCTCCCAGGCAATAATGAGATTTTTAGCTGACTCTGATGCGTGGCTGTGTGTGGCTGTGTGTGTGCATGTTTGTGCATATATAGCTGTATATTTGTGTGTGTTTGTGAGCGTGTCTCTTTCTATGACGCTTTTGTGTGCAGCTAACTGTGCACACTCACAGTGTACCAGGTGTTAACCCCTACCAAGCTGTTTCATTAAAAAGCCTTTCTCTCTCTCTCTCTCTCTCTCTCTCAGGTCGGGAGACATGTCCGCCTGAGAAGTTCGACTGCGGGGGCTCCAGTAATAAGTGTGTGTCTCTGTCTTGGCGCTGCGACGGCGAGAGAGACTGTGAGAACGGCGCCGACGAGGAGCAGTGCGCTGCAGGTGGGTCTCTGCATAGCTCAGCTGAACCCACGGTCGACGGAGAGAGAGAGGGAGAGAGAGAGGGAGAGAGAGGGAGGGAGAGAAAGGGAGAGAGAGGGAGGGAGAGAGAGAGGGAGGGAGAGAAAGGGAGAGAGAGGGAGGGAGAGAGAGAGAGAGAGAGAGGGAGAGAGAGAGGGAGAGAGAGAGAGAGAGAGAGGGAGGGAGAGGGAGGGAGAGGGAGAGACTGTGAGAACAGCGCTGATGAGGAGCAGTGCGCTGCAGGTGGGTCTCTGCATAGCTCAGCATAAACACGACGGCTGGGTGGGGGTGAGAATAAAGGAAAATAGACAAAGATAGACAAATAGAGAGAAACGAGGTAAAATAGAGAAATAGAGATACAGAAACTGACAGACAGGTAGGAAAGGAGAGAGAAGAGGTTACAAGATAGTGAAGGGGAAAGCAACAGACATAAAAATAACCAAGAATATCATGAAATAAGAGGCCGCTGTATTTTTAGCACATTTCTTTCCCTGAACTGCAGAAGAGGCCGTTAGTGTGTAGAGTGCTCTAAGATGTTATGTCACACACGACTGCCTTGATCAGTTTAAATGACACTGTGGAAGACAGTTCTCTTTTCCTGTGGGGAAGTAGGCCAGCTCTTTGTACTCAGTGTTGGGGGGGTAATGGAATATTTAATGTATCTAGAATACATGAAACGAGTACCTGTATTCAGAGACAGTTGAAAATTGTATGGTTGGTTATCGCTATACAGTTACATTGATCCCTGGAAGGGATTACTTGTTAAATCGTCATGAGTAGGCTTTTCACTCTCAAATACAAATATTTCCATAAACCAGCGTTTCCCATAAAGCCCTGCCACACAGTCAATGCTCAGTGATGTCATCCACCAGGTCCCTGCACACCTTTTATAGAAACGCACAGATTAGAAACATACATGATGCATGAAGCTTGATACAGTAGGTCTTGTAGCCATTGTGCTGCAGTAGGGGGATGAGGTGGGGTAAGGGGGTGGGGGGGTTCTAGGGCTAGCAAAGATGCAAATGCTATGATGTTGAGTTGTTCCCGTGTCCAGTCAAATGCTATGATGTTGAGTTGTTCTCGTGTCCAGTCAAATGCTATGATGTTGAGTTGTTCCCGTGTCCAGTCAAATGCTATGATGTTGAGTTGTTCTTGTGTCCAGTCAAATGCTATGATGTTGAGTTGTTCCCGTGTCCAGTCAAATGCTATGATGTTGAGTTGTTCTTGTGTCCAGTCAAATGCTATGATGTTGAGTTGTTCTTGTGTCCAGTCAAATGCTATGATGTTGAGTTGTTCCCGTGTCCAGTCAAATGCTATGATGTTGAGTTGTTCTCGTGTCCAGTCAGTATTCACAGGTGGAACACCACATGTAGTGATTACAGCACATGCTTTTGAAGTCACTAACAACTTCAGACATTATATCAAATATAGTGGAGCAGTACCCTGCCAGTTTACTGTATGACATGACCAGAGCCGGTGTGTTAAGTCAGCTCCATGTACGTGACATCTAACACGCCTGTTAGAATGAGGATATCTTAGACCTACTTAAATGCCTCAATGCCAAACCTTGAATTGAATGAAACCTAATCGTGCATAGGAGGTTCTATTGTTCACTCTTTTTAGAGCTTCAGTCCATACTCCCTTTGAAACTTATATTTAGGGTTCTTCTTCCCAACTAGTTTGGATCCTGTCTAATTTAATATTGGCAGTTAACAGTTGGCAGTTCTGTATGTGCTCTAAAGCCTTTCAAATAGAAAGGAACTTCCAAAAGTGAGTCTATTATGGACATTTTAGGGAGGTTATGAAAGTGTGAGCTATGCTCTCTAGCAAACTGAGAAGCTTGAAAGTAACATAATAGGCACATAGAGATCACCATATTTTAAAGAATCTCCTTTCACTGCCACACTGTAAAGGCCTGCCTGGCTGGCAGAACATTCTGATTATTAGACGGCGGACACTGAATCAGAAGGGTCTCACTCATGGTAATGTGCCGTCTCATAGAGTCCATATTTGGAGAGTGGAAATAACAACTGGGTTAGATATAAATTGCAAAATCTTGACCGGTAAACTTGATGTGGTCAGATCATCAAGTTCAATTATGCACTATCTAGAAATGAACAGTACTTTCCAATGCGTTACTTTTATTTATATAGTTATTGTTTGTGGCTACACCCATTTATGAAGGTTTTTATTTTTATTTACCTGGTACTTACCTGGTAATGACTTCTAGGGTCACGGCACATCTTCTTAAATACTGGGTACTGTCTTGCAGCTGTTTTGACCTTTTACTCAGTACCATTTACTCAGTATGACCTGGCTCTTGCCGGGTTCTTATATCATTTGTAATAGATTATTCCTCTTTTCCATGCAGTCAACACAAACTTGTACCATATATTCCGCAACGTTACTAAGTAAAACAGGACAATTTACTCAGTAAATAAAAAAAAAAAACGTTTAAAATGTTATTTTATACAATAACTTGTTTGCCCACTGCGCCGGGCACTCACAGGCGGAGCGAGGTCAGTCTGGCTCCTGACAGGCGAGGCCTCGCAGGAGGGGTGTGCCACAGACCTTCAGCTCCATAGAGGAGAACCTCTCCGAGCAGTCTGGCTGTTGAAGGCCCCCCACTAAAGAAAGTGTGCGGCCTCACTGTACCTGTAAACAAACAGCCTGCCCCCCTGTTCAATATATGCAGCACACACACACACACACCCCAGCTCCCTTGACCCACAGGTCAGTGAGATATATAAATGAGGCCTATTGTAGATCTGAAAAGACCTGAACAGATGCTTTGAAAAAGCTCCCATTTCGAATATTTCGTCATTAACGATTGTTTTTTCACTATCGATCTGAAATAGGCTCACTTCCATGTCCTGATCGCTCCACGCCACAAGAGGTTTCTGAGATTTGCTTTCAAGGACAAAGTATATGAATTTTGGATTCTTACGTTTGGCCAATCTCTAGCCCCGAGAACCTTTACAAAGCGCATATTAAATTACGACTGGCTAGTCATAGGAGACTCCTCACTATATCCCACCTACAACAGCTTGGTCTGAAGGTGAACTGGAGCAAGGGCTCTCTGCTCCCCAGCCAACAGCCAAACTTTCTGGGTCTGTCTGGACTCGAGAGCAATGAAGATGCGCCTGGTTGTGTTGTTGCTGGTTGAGAGCTCTTATGCCATCGCCATGGAGACACTTCAACATATTTAGATGTGGTGAAACACTTCTTACCACTACTGAAGAGTTCTCACATACTAGTCAGAACAGACAATATGGCCACGGTAGCCTATATGAAGTGCCAGGGGGGATTGCGCTGGACCGATATATTTGTCCCCGTCGGTTGTTGAAGCTATTCAGAGTTCGAGAGCACTGTCAACACAGCCCCTCCATTCACTGAAGTGGTGAGAGTTTGCAAAGTGGTGTGATACTAGGAAACAGGACCCGCCTACATGTTCTGTTGAAACGAATTTGACATTTTTGCAATGTTGGTCTGCTCAAGGGAGTTTTGCTTCTACACTCAAAGTGTTTTTAGCAGCTATTTCCACGTGTCATGCTGGTTGTAGCGGTGTAGCCCCTGGATCCCATTAGCTGGCCACTCACTGTAGGCTGAGACCACCTCACTCTCTCACAGTTACGCCTTGGGATTTGGTGCTAGTTTTGGAGATCCTTACCAGTGTGCCTTTTTGAGCCCCTGGCAAACATAAGTTTAAAGATGCTCTCGCTAAAGACAGCTCTGTTATTGGCCCTGACCTCAGTGAAACACGCTGGTGATTTAAACTGTGCTATCAGTTAATGACACTGTATGCAGTTTGCCGTAGGGGATTCCAAAGTGATTTTTGCATCCCAACCTGTTTTATCAGCCAAAGATAATTACCTCCGATTTTATATCTCGGATTATTGAGTTGGCCGCTATTGTTGTTCCTCCTATCTCTACCGAGGAAGAGCAGAGGCACTAGACTCTGTGCCCAGTGAGGCCTGTGTGTCGTTACACTAAACTACACTGTTTGTATGTGTTGGACCGCAGGCCCTGGGCTGTGCTCCGTCGAAGCAGAGATGATCACACTGGTCTGTTGAAGCAATATGTCTGGCGTTGGGCTCCTCCAGCAGGGTTCTGGTGGGGTCCACTCGGAGTATGGCAGCACCGTGGGCCATATGGAGAGGCGTTCTGCACACAACAACCTAACGAGTTGTTTCCTATTGTTGGCCTCTTGATGGGACAGTCGAGAGTCGCAATTGAGATTGCTGGGTCATCGGTGGTCTAATTATGAACCAGGTTGCCACCGTGTACAAATCCGTGGCAATATCCACTGAAGCACGACGACGGTATACTATACACATCCCATAAGGTGACGTTGAAGTGCTTCGACTGAAAGAGACACAAGACACAAGGCGTCACCTTCCTTTGCCTCACTGTCTACATGGATGTGCTTCAGGTCAGTGAGGGGACGAGTGCATGCTGTGCACGGCCATATGTACGAGGAGGCTGTGCTCTGGGGTAGAGTCAGGCGTTGGTTGGACAAAGTTTTCAGGAACGCACGTCGGAAAAGAAGTGTATCCCATTAGGTGACGTCTCGTGTTCTCCAGTTACTCACCTTGAGTAATCTAACATTAGAACATTCCTTTTTAGGATATGTATTCTGTAGTCTGCAGTGGAATACATTTAAAAAGTAACATTTGAGACATACACTGTTTGTACTTACACACACAAATGCGCGCGCACACACACACACGCACACGCACACGCACACGCACACTCACACGCACGCGCACACACACACACACACACACACACACACGTGTGCACACTACACCATCAGGCCCCAACAGGAATGCAACATCCACTGTCAAAAAGTGGGTTCTTCTAGCCTCTATCAGATTCATAAAGGCACTATTGATTTCCGGTTGTATCCATAGATGTGTGACCTATACATCTATTGATTTTACCACCTCGTAGCTTCCTCGTAGGAGATATTATGTATCATATACTTGCCCTTTATGTGGTCTCGACTCTGTGAACTAATAACAAAAACAGAGAACCTACTGTCTTGGGTGTGCCTGGAAGAACTGGGGAACCATAGGGTGTGACCAGAATGGAAAACACAGAGACATACTATAGATTAGAACCATATGTAGGAATGGCCCTCTTACCTTGTTGCTATGACCACTAATAATCGTCTCATTATGGATGATGTCAAGAACACGTATTGTTTGATAGTTACCACGTGTTTGTTTGCATTTTACTGGATACACGATTTTACTCAATGTATATAATCATTTCATACATTTGTTATTTGTAAATGAAACAGTGGAACCATTCATATTTATATTTAGTCATAATCTAGCGAACACCTCAATCCAAATCCCATCAAAAAAGCAACAGCTGTTCGGCACACTGAGGCACATTCACATTATGAGTGCTTTTGCTTCCTGGGAAATGAAAACATGACCTTGGAATCGCTGGCGCTATCCTCTGCCAACTGAGCTACGTTTACCGTTACACTTTAGATGTTTTACTGTCGACTTATAATCCGTCATGAGCTGCTGCAGTACTTTTTTTTCTTCTTATGAATGATTAATGGACATTACTTACGGTAACATAAGGGATTTTCAACATCCACATAAATGGCAGAGCAGGGCTGTAGAAGGCCTGTGAAATAATGCTTTTTACCTCCAGACTCATGGCAGTCTTTGCCAGGGGTGATTTCTGTAGCGTGCTGCCTGGCCAGAGGCTGGTGAGCCTCTGCTGCCTTGCCGCTGCTGCCTTGCCGCTCCCTGAGAGATGGCACTCTGCCTGCCCCACCGCCCTGGCCCCCACTCCACACAGTTCATGCTTAATTCCTCCTTAATTATGAGCAGCTAATCTGCTCTCTAATTCTCTGGGAAGGGTTGGTCTGGCTGGAAGGGGGGGGGATTTTAGCGTCTCGTATCGCCTGCTTTCTCTGTGAATGGGGCTCTTCACTATACCCAGCACCAACAACCCCATTCAGGCCTTTTAAACCGTAGAAAAGATAACCGGCCGTACGTGGCAGGACCCATGACTCTCACATAGTGCTTCTCTCTTCCTGTCTGTGTGGAACTGTTATTCTCATGGAAGAGTGGTGATACTACTTCCCCTCACCAATCTATTGGTCAGCTTCTCTCTCTCTTTACTCACAGAACAATGAATAAATGATAAATGATGTCATTAACGGACAACAGCTTTTAATATATATAATTCCCGGGGGGGGGGGATTATATTTCTCAGCCCTCTCTTTCTTTCCTTCTTGCCTCCCTGTCTCTGTCTCCTTCCTTTTTTCTGTTAGCCACAGTTCTGTTATCTTTCTCCAAGGGGTAATCAATGAAACAGGTGGAGTGTGGTATCAATGGTCTCTTCAGTCGATGTGGACCGGCATCACCTCTGTTTGTCCGCTGTTGGTCAGCCATCACTCTGTCTCTCCGATCACTTTACAGTGGCTTTCCAGCCTGAGCTCGCTTGTTGACACAACCAGGCCAGCATCTCTTAATTTGTCATCATTTTCAACAGAGGCTAATCCCTCCGGCTCAAATATCCGATCATATCGTGACAGATGGATTCGGTGACAGCTTTGTCTGTTATACTTCCACGATAATGACGCTCACACGAGCCGCGTTTTTTCATTAGGGCATCTTTCTTTCCTTGCGCTAAATTGACAGTGGTGGTTCTCGCCTTTCTGAGGTGAACTGGAATATACAAACGATATTTCAGTCCCGAGAGGTAATTGATTTACGAGGCTCTCTCCATGTCTCTGGTAGGCTGTGCTATTATCTTAGCTGTGCAGTTCTAATAACCTCCATGTCTTATGATCTCTGATCTATAACATCAAATATGAAACTGATGTTGATGGAATGCATACGGCTTCTAATGTGATGTGAGAGTGTGGTTAAGTATAACAGGGAACAGCCTCTGACGATATCGGCCATGAAATTGCCACCGCAGGGAAACGATTTACACTCTCTATGCATTGCATTGTACACCGGAATACAGTCACTTATAAATATTAATGCGCTGTACATTTGCAGATAGTGCATGAATATCAATATGAGTATGGGATATGTGATAGTTTGGCTGTATGGTGATGCATTCCTGAGTCCAAGAGCATGTGCTCAGAAGCATATTCAGGCCAACACCCCCCCCCACACACACACACATGCTCTTGCATGCACACACACACACACACACACACACACACACACACACACACACACACACACACACACACACACACACACACACACACACACACACACACACACACACACACACACACACACACATACTCGCTCACTTATTCACACACACACACACACACACACACCATTCTGTGGATCTCAGCACCATTTAAAAAGAGCCATCTATTTCATCATATGTTCTGCAGCAGTTTGCTGGAGACAAGTTGAATACCTTCCACAACACATTAGCCAGCAAGGGTAGGCTATGAATTATGCATCTGCAAATATCACTTCTTAAAACCCTGTACTCTTCGTACCCGTCCTCTCTTTGTCCCTCCTCTCTTCCTCCGTCTCCTCTTCCTCCTCCTCCTCCTTCTTCCTCCTCCTTCCTAACCCTTTCCCCCTGAGGCAGCCCAAAATGGCACAGAACGAGCTTTTAACATTAATTACGACTACTAATTGTCCGTGTCTGTACGCTGAATTATACATGTGCAGCCCGGGAACTGCTACTTGTTCTTCCCTGAGTGAAGTACTCTCAGCGCAGAAAGTTGGGAAGTGTGTGTGTGTGTGCGTGTGCGTGCGTGTGTGTGTGTGTGTGTGTGTGTGTAGTGCGTGCGCGTGTGTGCGTGTGCGTGCGCGTGTGTGGCCATCCTGCTGTGGTGGGCCTGGGGTCTGGACTGGTGTTGGGAGATGACAGGGAGAGGCTCTCTAATGGAGGAGAGACAGTAATGAGGGGCCACGCTAAAGCTACAGTATTAGCTGATGTTGTGCCTGATTGAAGGTCATGCTGCTGCTAGCCTGTACTCTTTTGTACAGTTGAAAAAGGATGTGTGTGTGTTGCTAAGGTTGGTGGTGTTTTAAAGTCAGTCATGACTGTGAGACCAAAGCTGCGATGGCTTGTATTGCAAATTCAGATGTTTCTCCTCTGAACTCTTGAATGTCTGCCTGGTGTGTGCTATGGTAAGTGAAGCAGACGGTGGTAGGTGAAGGTGAAATCTGTGGCTTTATACTGGGTAAGCAAGGTCTGAAGGACTCCTTGAATGCCATGGTAACATGAACATGCCTGTGGAAGAAGAAGCTGAGGACTCCACCACTGTTTCCTCATCATTAGCAGTCTGCTCGTCTGATGGGATGGGGATGTATGCCTGAGGTCTGCTGCCAGCCAGCCATTGACTGCACCTTGTCTTTGAGGCTCATGGAGGCCTGACATGTTTGGCAGTTATTTATGAAACAAGCCACCAATCACGCTGCAGGGCGCTGTGTGCACAGATGCTTGAGATTAGACATTAGAGATGATATTTTTTTTTAGGGCAGAAGGGATTTGTTACACACACACACACACACATACACACACACACACACACACACACACACACACACACACACACACGTATATATATACACACACTATAACTGACGGTGAGTGAAGTGGACTGACCGCCTATCTGCAGCTGAAAAGGCTCTTGGTTAATTGTGATGGATTAATGTAGAGCGCGTTGTCATAGGGCCGTCATTTCAGTCCACAGACTCGGGGCCGTCCATGCTAATGAGGATGGGCGTGAGGGGAGAGGTGGAGCGCCAGTCTCATGCACTGCAAATACTAAATGTCTGATGCTACTGAAGGTTAGCAAAGGTCGGTGCCTATTGTTGTGCAGGGTGAGTTATTGCACTACTAGTCGGTGTAACTTGTCAAAGGTGGTTCAGGTGTGTTTTTTAGCTCATGAGAGGGGCGACAGTGGTACAGGAGGTAGAGAAGTCATTTAGTAATCAGAAGGTTGCTAGTTCGATTCCCTGTCGAAGCGTCCTTGAGCAAGACACTGAACCCCTTAATTGCTCCTGATGTGCAGCGTGCCATCAGTGTAAATGTAAAATGTGTATACATTGTAAGTCTCACATATGTAAGTCGCTTTGGATAAAAGCGTCTGCTAAATGACTAAATGATGTTATTATATTATATCAGCACCACATAGTTAGCAAAGAGAGTTTGCATCAGGGCCAGTGTAATGGATCATTATGGTTTCTACAAGTGAACACGAATTCCTTCTGATTTAAGCAAGTCTTGATGACTGTGCGTATATCTTGTGTAAATATGGCCAGACCTTCTGTAAACATATGCACACAGTGGCTCATGAATGTAAAAGTACACACACATGCATTAGGCCTCAATTATCCAATCACCTGGATGATTTTTTTTACCAAATAGCGCTGTATAACACTGGTGGTGGAACTGTATAATTCTGATGAGTTTCCAGCAGCTAGTTCTGTTTAAGGAGGCTGTTAATGCCTCAGCCTTTATGTAATAATTGAGGTTATTAGGCACCAGTGGTTTGGCATTGTCACATGCTACTGCTCTGGGCCAGTTTACAGATGGAAGTGTTTTTCTCTCTCGCTCTCTCTCTCTCTCTCTCTCTCTCTCTCTCTCTCTC
>NC_045161.1:5998777-6006277 GCF_900700415.2 Clupea harengus | reverse complement strand
TAGTATGGGTAAACCCAGACCTTCTTTCTCTTTTGTAACCATTGAACAGTGTTAGTATGGGTAAACCCAGACCTTCTTTCTCTTTTGTTGCCATCAGTGTTTTCAACTGGATTCTTCTTCAACCGGTTTTGCCACAATCATTTGGATATTTGTTTTTCTAGCTAGTCTTGGTAGAGTATTCATTCTCATTGTCTTTATACTGACAAAAACTGAAAGGGGCAGCACATCCCATCCGCTTAAATCCTTGTTAATTTCTTTAATCAATTTGTAGTTTGAGGAGAATAATTGTGTAGTTTAAGCGGTGTAAGAACAACACCAAGATATCTGAATCCCTGTTTGGATCATCAGAAAGAGACCAGTTCATCTAATTGGGAAGGCCAGACACTGGCTGTCATCATGACTTTGAATTTGTTTGTATTGACCTTATACCCTGACGCTGCACTAATACTCATTAAGGCTATGGAAGGGACAGAGGTAATGACATTTTTCCAAGAGTAATAATATATCGACTGTGAAAAGTGCTAATATGTGTCGATCCTTTCCTTCATCAAATATCCCCACTGTGAGGGCATTAGTTCTCATTAATGCAGCCGGTGGCTCAGTGCTCTGTGCGAATAGGGAAGGTGATAACATGTCTCCCTGGTGTGTACCACATCCCAGAGGGAACAAGTCTGAGCAATACCCATTTACCCTAACTCTGGATCTAAGGGTTTTATTAAATATTTGAATCCACTTAATAAATGTGTCATTAAAGCCAGTGTAGCTGAGGGTCTGTTCTAGTAAGGTCCAGGCGTCCCTATCGGATGCCTTCTCAGCATCGGAGAGGAGAAGCATTGACAGGGTGTTTCTCTTGGCTGCAATTGATTGTAAATTCAAGGCTCTTCTGACATTGTCAGCTCCCTGTCGATTATTAATACAAATCTGTCTGATCCGGCTTTATAGGTTGATTGATATGTTTTTGTATCATATTTGCTACAATGGAGGTCAACATTTTAAGGAGGTGCTGATTGGGCGGTAAGACGAGCATTGAGTTAGGTTTTTTATTGTCTTTATTAATAACACTCATTACTGGATTCCCCTCTGTTGGGGCATAGTTCAAATTATAGATTTATAAACTGGGGTTAACTCATTTACAAATATTTTATAACATAGTCGGCTTCCTTTGAGATTTTCTTTTTTTAAGTTTGAGAATATTTTCTTTGATTTCTTCTTCTTTAATAAAAGACGTTATCATATCGACCCCATCTGCCGTTAATCTAGTCGGATTAATCAAATTAAAGAAGGATTCAATCTTTTCTTTTTTATGAAGCTCATCTTCCCCTTTATACAACGTTCTGTAATAAGTGTGAAATACCTCTGTGATATTTGTCTTGGTTAACATCTGGTCATTTGATTTGATTTGCTTTGTATTCTAAGAAAGATGCTATGTTCTTAAAAAAATCTGAAGAGACTGCGTCTGGGGCGTATAGATTGAACATTGTTATTTTAGTACCTCCAATAGCCCTTACTAGCAACACATTTCTACCCTTTTTATCATTCATTGTTTTTTCATGGTTGAAGTAGACTCATTCCCATTTTTAAAAGAAGCACTGCGTACCTGGTCCACCCATTCTCTTTTTAGTTTTAAATGTGACAGATGACAGATGGCTCTCCTAAAAGAGTCTTATAAAGTCAAAAATGTAGTGCTATCCAAAGCAATTTCAAGCATTTTGTCAGCACTGGAAGCAAAATTTCACTTTTTAACCTTCACAGTGTACTTACTACCTGAGATACAGGATTTACTTACTCTAAAGCACTTTCGTTATTTGCTAATGAATGAACTCTGTCTCGAAAGGGTATTTCCGACCTAATGTATAAAATATGTATGCGGCACGCTTGTTGGCAGGTATTAGTCTTTATTAAAGAAGCGACTCGGTGCGCTGAGCTGCCTGCGTCCGATTCCCCCCCCCCCTCGCAGTGTTAATATGAATGGAAATAGGACTATGGATGCGGACGCTGAGGGCTGTATGGGAGAGATAGTGTGCGCCGCGTGCGCTCTGTATTGAACACAGCATCGGTCACAGGGAGAAGGACGCAGGCAGACCCGAGCCCGCTGCGACACACCAGCTCCGCTAGAAAAAGGGCAACCTGTATGGTGATTGGCTTTGGCTAAGATTTCCACTTTTTTTCTCCTCTCGTCTTTCTCTTTTCTCCGAAGCTTTCTTTGTGCCTCTCCCTCAAAAGACAGGGGGTAATAGCCCAGACGTCTGTCTCTCTCTCTGTTGCAGCACAGCGCAGCCGGCTTGGACTCCACAGGGCTTGCCAATCATCCAGCCAGTGACAACATGACTGGCTAGCGCGCGGACAGGCTGGCAAGTGGGCTTCACTAACTAGACACGTGTGTGGGGGCTCTGATCTCTTTGGTGCTGCGCCGCACGCTTACAAAGGCCTCAACTTCAAAGGCGCTCAATGCATTTTAAGCACCTACTAAGTGGTCAAGCCCAGGAGACGACTGCCTGCTCCACTCTGTCTGAATCCCTCATATCTCTCTTTCTCTATCTCCTCTCTATCTCTTCCTCTCTTTAACTCTCCCCCTTTCTGTCTGTCTCTTTCTTACTCTTATACACACACACACACACACACACACACACACACACACACACACACACACACACACACACACACACACACACACACACACACACACACACACACACACACACACACACACACACCCGTGTAGTTTGCCTCCCCCAGCACCCTCATAGCCCCACAGGCCTCGCTGTCAAAAGCCAGACTTGTCTGCATCTGAGGCAGCAGCAAATCACCCTAGAAGCCCCTGGAGTCTTGAGTCAACTAAATGACTCGCTGACATCTCAGATCCGCAGCTCCATACATCACAGTTCCTCCTTGTTGTTCCGGATGCTCGGAGTTGCCCCCGTGGGCAGGGAACCCCCCCTCTGTAATGCTCGTTTCTCTAACGATATTAAGCAGTAATGCTGGCTCGTGGAGAACGCTCCATTAACTCGCACTTTCCATAGACTGGCTGTTCCCTACCGCCGGGGAAAGCGTAATGCTCTGAAAATCGCACGCTGACTTCTGTTGACATCTCAATTCTGAAGGGGCTTTTACAGTCTCCGGGGTTGTGATTTGTTTTTTTTGTGTGTTGTAGGCCGTGGGTGAACTCTGGCATTTCTGTCGTAGTCGGCACCTGATGAAATAATCATTTAAAGTTTATTAAAAAAGCCCTGTGCTCTGGGATTGGGAGTTCTTTTTTTTTCACCACGCTCTGATTTTGTGTTTATATTAGTGTGAGCACCGTGTAATAAAATCCCTCAGGTTAACGCAGCAACAACTGCGGCGACAGCATAATAACATGTAACCATGAACACCCAGGTACTTCAGTCACCCGACCACGCTGACAAGCTGAGTAGATTGAATGCTCTCTCTCTCTCTCTCTCTCTCTCTCTCTCTCTCTCTCTCTCTCTCCCCCTCTCTCTCACTCTCTCTGTCCCTCTCTCTCACTCACTCTCCATACAGTAATTGCATATGCGGAGCACAGATGGATAAGTCTTTGGAATCCGTCTGCTGTGTGGAAGTGCTGTGTCATGGCCGGAGGTGGAGGCTTTAGCAGGTGGAGTCTGATTAAAGCCGAGGGGAGAAGCTGAGAGCCTCTGATGGAGCGCTTGCTGTTAACCCTCGCAACTCGCTGCAGACGGCTTTTTGTGAATAAGCCTTGCTTCCTCCTGGCCCTCCTTCTTTTACCTCTCTGCATCTGTTTGAGCTCTATGGAAGAGAGAGATTGGGAGAGAGCAAGAGCAGACAGCCAAGGAAGCTAGATAGAGAAAGAGGAGAGAGAGAGAGAGAGAGAGAGAGAGAGAGAGAGAGAGAGAGAGAGAGAGAGAGAGAGAGAGAGACTGAGAAAAAGAAGAAAAGACCAGTCTGTAAGTCTGAGGTATCTGAGAAGGAAAGAGAAAGTTAAAACGTAAGAGCAGACATGTATTAAAGGAAGACTATTGGTGTATTTCTGCCATGGGGTAAATCTCTGAGGCTGGACCAGGTCGATGGCCTAAACGGCCTCAGTTTGGTCCTGGAATGAGGCCGGGCCGAAACAGGGCTGAATTAGGGACTTTTGGAACGGAATACAACGCAACAATAAAACGGGATACAATTTAAAACCGATAGGTAGCGTTAGTTTAGGTTGCCTAGCAACAGAAATGGCTTAGCTTGTATTTGTAATGAGAAGCTATCTACAGATAAATTAAAACTTCGCAAAGGACACCGTTTCCAACAATTTCATGACATGTTTAATTACTTTACGTGCACTCGCACAACCCGTTGCTTAGCGCTGTTTCGAAATTTCTAGCGTTGATGTTCTCTGCTCATGTTATTACCATTTGTAATGGGAACAGAACAGCAATGTTTACACCGATGCTTTAGCTCCAGGAGAAGCCTCCAGCTGGCCCCCGGTTTTAGATGGAAAAAGGCCATAAGTGAGAGTCTATGTGGAGCGAAAAAGATTTTTAAAAAAAAGGAGAGCGATCGGGCTGAACTCTTTTTCCTCCCCTCAGCCCCTTGTGTCTGAGCCAGCTTCACCTGATGCAGAGCCCAGCGGAGGACATTTTCCACGCCAGTGACTTGGAGCCCTGATGTGCTGAACTGGGGTGTCTTATTAGATATCACGCTCCAAAAACTACGGGCCTCATGAATCATAAACGTGAGAGTGTGTAGGGAGGCGGATTGAGCATGAGTGAGAGAGAGAGAGAGTAGAGACAGAGAAAGCAAGATCAAGAGAGGGTAAAGAATACGATGGAGAGAGTGATGAAAGAGGTAATGCAGGAGAGAGAGTGGGAGAGAGTGCCATGTTTAGTTTCGAGCTGATGCACCGGTCGTAGATGTGAAAGTGCGAGTTTTATTCTCTTCCTCTTTTTGGAGCTGAAGGTCACGGTAATCTCCCTAATCTCCAGCTCGATCTGTTACCTGCTCGCTGTCTGCAGGAGGGATGAATGGGCCCTCTGGAGCTCGTACAGATGAAGGCCATTGTGGTTTTGTTCCTTCGTCCGCCTCTCACAATGCTCTTTTGAAATCCATTCATAGACTACTGACCCCAGCAATCTCTTTGAAAGATAACATCCCAAGGGGAAAGGGGCTTTATACAAAAAGGGCACATTGACCTAAAGCCCATGATACCCTGGTGGCCCTAGCGTGTGTGTCCCACTCTGTGGGCGCTGGTCTTAACCCCTGTCCACGACCTTTTCGGACGATTGAGCATGTTGAATCCGTGGTGAAGCACGTCATCGAGGGAGATCACTTTGATTGACAGATCAACAAGTACAATGAAGAAATACTGTAGAAATATCGTCGTATTATATCCGTCAGACAAAGAGATTTGCTGTTTGTAAACATTTTGTTCATAATTTACATGCTTTTCAATGTAATGTCTCTGTTGAAAAGTACACTAAACAAGAACAGGACTGGTAAACAAGACATGATACAGACAATCTCAAAAACAAAGAAATACTGTGTCAGTTTTTTAGTGTTCATAGTGTTTCCGTTTGTTAATGCAAATGCTCTGTCACACTCCTTTGCACTGAAGCACAGCTGTAAATAAATATGGCTAAATGAATGTGGTAGTTGGCTGTTGGCTGTTGGCTGTTGGCTGTAGTCTTTATGGTGTGTTCAAGTGCAACTTTACAGCCAGCCTTCATCGCTGCTAGTTCTTTGATGTCGGATTGGTGTGTCTCTGGCCTAATAGTCATGCATGAGAACGTGCGTTTTGGGCTGTATGTCTTCCCAAGTGTATTTATAATTTTTTTTTAAATATGTCTCAGAAAAACCAGTCTGTATTTGGCAGCGGTGTGAGTTAACACTGGTTTAGTGTCACGTGCTCTCCAATTCTGCACAATTCTGCCAATTCTGCACAAACTTCAAGAGTACATGAGCAAAGTCAAAGCCTAACAGGAAGAGGTGGGACCAAGCTGGGTCCCTGTGTACAGCGCTAATACTCTCAACCACTATGCCCTTTACCAGCACAATAGGCCCCTGGTCTTCCTCTGTAAGACACACATCATGGTGTTTGATGTCTCCCGTGCCCTTGAGGAAGATGAAAAATAAGCTGCCTCCCATTCGTTAGCATAACAAAATAATCCACCAATGACGGCCTCGTGTCAAATCTGTCGGGGGATTATCTTTTTTTCCCCCTCTCCCTGTGCCTGGCATCTCAAGCGTTTGATGTATTATTCAGGCATTTCCCCTCAGTTAACCGACACGCAGGATAAAGAGGACACTAATAGTGCAGGGGAATACCTGTCTAATGGCGCTTGTTGATTTGTTTACTTTCGCGTGATTAGGCGCACGTGGGCTAATAAGCTCGGCAGAAATGAAATTAGCGGCACATCCGACGGTCGTTACTGTAATGGGCCGTCTGAAGGTGTGCGGGGCGGAGGGGAGGACTGAGGGGGGTGAATGAAGTGGGCAGCATGAACCGGAGCGCAGGCAAAAGGGCAAGTGTGACCTTTTCCACCACAAACACAAATCACATTGATTTCTTGTCCAGCATGGCAATTTGATAATGTCACCGTTTTGATGGCGAAAGCATTTTTATGCGCGCTCATTTCGGCGACGGAGAACCCCAAGACAAAGGGTCTGCGCTCGAGTGATGGTTGTCCCCGGGCGCCACAACTAGGGCTGCCCACTGCTCCGTGTGTGTGTGCTCACTGCTCTTAGTGTGTGTGTGCTCACTGCTTCTAGTGTGTGTGTGTGTGTGTGTGTTCACTGCTAAATTCACTGTTAAATGCATATGTCAGATTCCTGCGTGTGTGTAAAATATACTTGGTCAATAAAGTGATTCTAATTCTACTTCTAAATGTCAAAAACCTGTGGGTGTGTACAAATGCACCGCACATAGAACATGGTCAAAAACATTGTTTTTCACCCCTATTCCCACCTCATACACACGCGCACACACATACACACACAATCTTTCTCCATCATGCATGTGTATGTACACACACACACACACACACAAACACACACACAGACTCACATTCCCATATACAGGTAAGCTTCTTTGCAGACGTAGTGCTGGAGAGAGTAAACTCAACCCCCTCACAATGCTGCCGGTCAGTCATTTGATGTAGGGTGACCCCATTAAAAAGGGAGACAGGCCTTTACGGCCAGCGCACTGAAGCCTGTTTAGTGTCTGACGGCATCTGAAGGCTGAAGACTGGCCTCGGGGTCATCTGCTGCACACATTCAAATCGATACAGTCTAGGAGACATCGGGGTTAGTGCGGGCAGACACCCTGCGGGGGCCGCTTAGCTCATTCCTCTATGTATCAGAGCTCGTTTATGCAGCCGTTTCACACTCTTTATACGGCGTCATCCGCACGGGCAAGAGCATGTCTGAAACGACGTGATTGATGGAAACAAAATAAGGTTTGAGATGCGGTAAGAGGGGAGTATCGCCAGTTTTATCGCTATCGACGGAGAAACCAGGCGTCGTCTGCTGCTGTTAACGTTT
>NC_045161.1:5986277-5988777 GCF_900700415.2 Clupea harengus | reverse complement strand
GTGTGTGTGGTGGCACATGTTATGCAGCGGTTGAGGGCTTCGACTGATGCCGTGTGCCCGTTGGCATATCTTAAACAGCGACAGGCTTTGTTGTTCGAAGCCACCAGTTGTCAAAATAGTCCTGAGACACCACGCAGTTTGTGGAGCAGGCAGCCAGGCTTTAGCATAGCACAGCACCCCTTCATCACTCCCAGGTCTAAGGCCTTAAGTGCCCTCCCTATCTCTTTGGTAATGGGGAAGTGGGAGCTGGAAACGGTGTCGTTTTGCTCAAAGTGGCGTGAAAATGGCATTGATTACCATGTGTGTGTAGGGGGTGAGGGGTGCGGGGGGGGGGGGGGGGTACTTCTCTTTGTGGCTCCGCGCTGAAATGAATGTGTGCTGTCAAAGTGGGGCTTGCTTTATGAGGCGGAGAGCACATAGAATAACCTCCGCAGCACTGGTGAGAGTCTGGGGGTGTTTTCTAACTGCGTAGGCTCTCTCATTGGTCCCTGGGAGCCGGGCTGCTCCTGAACAAGGAGGGGCTGTGTGCTTTGATGTGGCTGTGGGGATGCTGGGAGTGGATGTGCTGAGGCCTTGTGTTGCTCGCGTCTGTTCCTTTATTTATTTATTTATTTATTTGTTTGTTTATTTGTTTATCTTTATCCCCCTCCGGTCTGTCATTGTTTCTGATCTCTGAGTTCTTTGTCATCTTACCTTTTCTCTCCTCTCTTGTTTAGGTGTGTTGACCTGTCTTCCTGTCTTTCTGGCTGTGTCTTCTTTTGCTTTCTCTCTCTCCTTTTATCCCTCCCTCCCTCCCTCCCCTCTTCACCAATTGGACAATGATGATGCCATAACATTAATCCTGTTAGTCCATGCTATGCCTCCTCACTCCATCTCTCTCTCTCTCTCTCTCTCTCTCTCTCTCTCTCTCTCTTTTTCTCTCTCTTTCTCTCTCTCTCTTTCTCTCTCTCATAGAAAAAGTTTCAATTGTTTTGTTTAGTTCTGGTCTGTTATAGCTCATAGCTCCCTGGTGAGTGATGTAATGTCAGGGCCAGCCCATGTAATGTCAGACGCGGGGGGGTTGTCAACGCTCAAGAGTCACTACTCAAGGGCTAGTCCACCCTGAGGGAGCTGCTGAGACCAGGCATCCGCGCCGTTTCACAGAAGGCTTCACATACTCTGTTCTGATGTGTCTTTTAGATCCCTAGCTATACCTAAGGGGGGGTGTTCTTATCAGTTCCAGTGGCGCACACATTTTAATTTCCTTGTTTGTGTGCTTTAAAAGAGTTTCGCCTCTAGGATAGGGTCTCAGGACATTAGTAGATCCAAGCTGCCTGTGCTGAAGTGGAGAAAGAACGTTTTTTCTTTACAATTTTCTTTGATTAAAAAAGGCAGTCATTTTCTACACCAGTGACCACATCTGTGAGCTCTACTCTGACAGTGTATCAGTATATCAGTGCAACATCTCATGTTTCGCTTGTTTGTTTCTTTAAAAAAACAAAAACAACAGTGTATTTTGTTGTTCTTTTTGTTTGGCTGCAGTACTCCCTGCGGACACATGAAAGACTTCACCTTGGATTTTGAAACAGGGAGCTGACTTAACATTCTTGGCCCACAGATTAGCATTTGTTTATGATTTTATAATGACTAACTCCAGCTCACCATCATTTTAACTTTTATTCAGTTTTACTTGAGTTTTATGATTCTTTTATAATTCTTAAATGAACAGAAAATAGAGCAGACTTACTTGAACTTACTAATCCATTGCAGTTGAGATGTATGTCTGACCCACGGCCCCAGATGTCTGTGTGGTCTTTGGGGGGGTTTGCCTGATAAGACACTGTTACACCGGGTCGCCAGCTGAGAAAACCAACCGTCTGGTTATCAAGTATGCGAGTATTAACCAAGACACCTGGAGCACTTTGTGTAAAATGAACACCTACTACAGAAACAACTGCCAAATATGTGAGGGGATAGCAGCTGCTGGCTCTCCGTCATATTTGCCAGTGATATGCTTCTGTTCTATATGTCTGTTCTCTTCCCCCTCTCCCTCCCTCCCTCCCTCCCTCCTTCCTTCCATCTCTCATCTTTCGGTACCACTCCGAATATGCTATAGAGCTGACCCAAGCCTGGTGTCACATGCTTGGATTGATCCAGATTCCCTCTGAGGGGAGGCGAGCACACAGTAATTAATTACAGCTTTAATTACGCTCCTCTTCCTCCCCGCCGGCACAGAGCAGCTCAGTTACCAGAGCATCCGCCCGCCCGCCCGCCCTTATCTCTGAGTTCACCCGAGCACCTGCGAAGTTGTATGGCCCCATTCATAGCGCCGGTGCTGATGAGAATAGTGTGCTGTGAGGAGTGTGTGCTATATTTACATCAGCATCAGTCTGAAGTGTGCAGGTTTGGGCTAATGAGAAGCTGAGCGGGGCGGGGGGAGGGGGCGGGATGGCAGGCGGCCGGGCCGGGGCTGGGGGATATCGTAGGCACTGTGACATCGCCTCAGACCTCGTCCATATGC
>NC_045161.1:5963777-5981277 GCF_900700415.2 Clupea harengus | reverse complement strand
TTCTCCTATATCTGTGTGCATACGTGTAGCAGCTGGCTCGTTTCTCTCTCTCTCTCTCACGCGCATACATCTCTCTCCTGCCTTCCATCACTGGCCTTGATGGGTTTATTTGTCAAAGCATCAATATATGCTTGTGCTGCTGGTTCTCCCATTCTCCTCTAAAGACACATCAACAGTTATACAATCTCTAAAGAATGCACACACACACACCAGACACACACACACACACACACACACACCAGACACACACACACACACACACACACACACACACACACACACACACACACACACACACACACATACCAGACACACACACACACACACACACACACACACGCACACACACGCACGCACAGAAAGCGTCAAACTCACTCATGCCCTTTTTGATGCACCGGTTCTCCTCTACCACTGTCTTATACCTATGAGGATGTGATGAAGCGCGATTAGCAGTAATCACCCTGGAAGCTGGAAGCGGCCTCGTTCCCCTCACCCTCCACACTCCTCTCTCGTTCCTCCTGATGCGGCTGGCTGAAGCTCCACTCTCAGCACTCTGAGGCAGCTACTTAACATTTGAAACGCCAGCACACGCTGATAGCTCAGATGGCTAGCTGCTCCCTCGCTCTCCGCTGCCTCCTTCCATGTGTGGGGTCGTAGGATTCAGTGTGAGCTGCGAGCCTTTCTGAGCCCACACACACACACACACAAGCCACACACGCACTCACACACACACACATTCACAAACTGACACATACACACAAGCCAGGGATGGGGATGTGCAAGGTGATAATTGGTGCCGTTGGAGAAGTAGGATTCAGATGAAAGAAGTCTCCTCTCTCTCTCTCTCTCTCGCTCTCGCTCTCTCTCTCTCTCTCTCTTTCTCTGTCTCTCTCCCTCACTCTCTCTCTCCTTCTCTTTTCCTCTTTCCTCCCTCCTGTGCCTCAAGCCCACTCCGCAGTAATTAATTCTGATCAGTGGAATAGTATGCTTCAGTTACTCGAGTGATCCTGCAGCTGGAGTTGAGAGAACAGGAGAGAGAGAGAGCGGAAGAGCGGAATAAGAAGAAGCGAGGGAGGGAGAGCAATAGCAAGGTAGAGAGAGATAACAAGGCGGGGAGTAGAATGAAGATGCCATTGGTACTATTATAGAGCTGAGCAACAAGGAAGGATAAGGATAGCGGTTACAGTCCTTGGTGAAATCTCTTCACGTGACCCCCGCAAACTCCACCCAAAGTAGTACGTTAGTTTGGACTTTGATAAAAACACGGAGTTTGTTTAGCAACAAGACACCAGAGGACCTATTTGTCCTTCACCCACCCCCTGTGAGAGCCACTGTCCCTGGTTCACATCTCTCATTCTCTCTCTCTCTCTCTCTCTGTCACAGGCTGCAGGGGAGGCAGCTCTAAATCATCTCAGCCCCACCATATGCTGCCTCTAATTTACCTCTCTGAGTAATTGTCTTCATTACTCATCCCCACATCGCTTCCGTAAGGCTCTCTCACATGAAAAGAGCCACAAAGATTCGGAGGCGGGGGTAGAGCCAGTGATCCGCAATTTTGAAGACTCTTTCACGAGAGCAGCTGAGCTCTCAGAGTGGGGCCAAAGCCAGGCCTGAGGACTGGTATATTCATGTGCGTCATGAACCCGCGTGAATGGCACCAGCATGCTGTCTTCCAAGGACACACTCCATCAGAATCACCGTTGTGCTCACCTAATGACACTAAAGTGGCATCAGACCTGCACTCTGGAAGGAGATGGAGAATGGTGATGAAATTGTGCGCTGTGCCGTGCGAGGTGACGGCGGGTGATTCCGGCTCGCATCCGGCCCTGTTCTGGTGCGGATCCTGTGTGGGATGACAACGGGGGCACCTCCGCGAGTGAAGTGCCTCAACAGTCAAAGCGCCAGAGAGTGCCTACGAGAGTGTGAGAGCAGCGCTAGCATACCAGTACAATTGTAGCTATTAGCGCAGGGTTAGCATAAATGCTACAATCAGAGGAGAGTGAGGAGTGGTGCTTGATCCAGCGATGGCAGTGCTGGTGTAACGGCAAGGGCAGAGAGTTGCCATCACAGAAACATGGATTGGGAAAGTCACACTGAACAGCAGGCATGGCGCTAACTGCAGAGTGGTAGCAGCGGCACCACATGCCACCTGAGGCCCCATGTACGGCAGGACCCAGGTGCTCCGAGGCAGCTTTATCATCTGTGAGAAGGAGTGGCGTTCACCAATGCCATGTCTGTGATTCATGTGTCACCATTGTTTACCCTGCCAATTAATTCCGATTAGCATCGTTCCCCGGTCGATGTGGGTTTTGAATTTCCAGCCCATAATTAAGACATCGCCCGCAAAACACTGGCAATTAGCTAGACAATCTGCTATCTGTCTCTGTCTGCGGGTTCTGCTCCCGCACGCGACACCTCTCAGTTTGAGCGACGCGGAGCCGCCCGCAGCCAGCCTCCTCCACAGCGCTCCCTCACTCCCTGCTCTCCCTCCCGTCCACACCCCACATTAGAGAGGGGGACAGCATCCTTTCATCAGCCTGCAATGATGGAGATCTGACTGTGCTAGATAGAGAGAACAGAGAAGAGACAAACAGAGAGCGTTACAAGGTAGGGGGAAAAAAAGGGAAAAGAAGAGTGGTCAGATAGATAACATCCAAAGATGGAAGAGTGTAGTATTTGTGATTTGGCGATTTTTCCCCACTCCACCACTGATAAGAGCAGACGGGGCCATTTTGAGAGCGGCTCTCTTGGCGGTGTGGCGACATCTGTTAAGAGCAGTAGCAGAGTTTAAGATGCCACAGATGGGGCATTAGCTGGCTTTAAAGCCCCCCCCCGCCGTGACGAGTAGCCTCAAAGTGTTGAGCACGCTTGTGAACAGTCCCCCGGAGCTCTGCTTGGACCGGCCGCGGTCCTCATCACGGTTCTCACGCCACCTCTGAGACGTGTTACTACGCATGTAGTTAAATTTAACATGGCAGTCGGGGACGCCGCTAAATTATAGAGTGCATCCAAGGGGCTCCTTGCTTTCATTCTGGTGTAGTGTCATTGCAGCAGTTATTAGTAGATAGATAAGTAGTGGAGTATGCAGAATAACATCTGGTTGTGTCAACTGTTTCAGGGATGCTCGCTCAAAGTGACTGCTGTGCTTGTAATGATTGTTTATGCACAGATTCACCACATCTGTCATAATATGTTATGACTGAGTGCACTGTGTATGTGTGTGTGCCTGTGCGTGTGTGTGTGTGTGTGTGTGTGCCTGTGCTTGTGCGTGTGTGTGTGTGTGTGTGTTTGTGTGTGTGTGGGTAAGAGAGAGAGAGAGAGAGAGAGATGTAAATTTAGAACGATCTATGATCTATGTTTGGTGCTTTACTGACTTAATTGTTCAGTCTTTGCAGGTTGTCTTTCCTTGTAAATACCACAACAATTTCCTCTCTCCGTCGTCTTGTTTTGGCTGTGGGTCATCCTCTTCTGACACCTTGTGTTTGCAGTTTGAAACTTCCTCTACTTCTCTCCGCAGTGCGTCCATCAACAAGGCCAGCGACGCCTCGCAGCAGGCGACGCTGATCGACACGGCTCTGCACTCCCCAGAGGGCCTGGCCATGGACTGGGCTCACAAGAACATCTACTGGACCGACTCCGGAGACAAGACCATCTCCGTGGCAACCGCCGACGGCAAGAAGAGGAGGGTTCTGATCGACGCGGACCTGAGCGAACCGCGGGCCATCGCCGTGGACCCGCGACAAGGGTGAGCGACCACAGCAAATAGCCGAGGTCTGGGTGCTTAGACTGGTCACATTAGCCAGATGGTGAAGGTGGTTATGACAAGGTGGTCGTTATGACAGACATGGACAATATCTTCCTCCTGGAAATGAGAAGAATCAGAGGCTACATACGGTCACGGACAGTTCTGGAAGGCCCCTGGTTAAAGCTGAGGAGAAGAGTGTAAGGCTCAAGCCCTCCTCCTCAGGCATTTTCGTCTTTCAATTCCCTTTCTTTCAGTCCTGTCACAGTCTCACAGTCTCCTTGTCTCACACCAGGCTTGAGGTTTCCGTTGATCCTCACAGAGCTTTTCCACCTCAGCTCACTTCCCATTTCTCTCTGAGTGGATTCGCCACACACAAGACCGCCAAATGCTGCCAAAGTTTCCAGAACAGCCCATCGGTTCACATAAGGCAGTCAGTGTCGCTCCGGTTTTTTTTTTCTCCCCCACTTGGTTCACTATGATGGCTGTGTTCCTCCAGGGCACTTTGCTCTAAATTGCAAAGATAGGGGAGCATGAAAAACATGTAAATTGAATGCACAGGCAGGGTTCCTGGGAGAAATAGCTGTCGCCCGTGGTCTGTGGTCTGTGCTGCGGCTGATGTTAGGTTTTAGATGTAGGCCTGCTGGGGTTAGTGGAGGCCCATGTGAGGTGCATGCACTGCAAGACTACTCCCTATAGAACAGTGGGTTTGTTGAGTGGAATGGGAAATGTGTGTGTGTGTGTGTGTGTGTGTGTTTGGTGTGTGAATGTGTGTGTGTGTCGCAGGTTGTGTTAACTCAAATATTTGACTGAATTTTCGGATCGGATTGATGTGTTGAAGGATGGTAATACTGATAACGTTTTTCAGCCGGTGGCAGCTAATGTTAGGGGGGCCAGCAAGTTGCAGTAAATGGTTTATTCATATTTTCATTTTAATTGTCTCATTTTGTGGAATTGTATTCATATTTGCCTGTTTAGAAACAATGGGCGCAATAGTTTAGTTGACATGAGGAGTGACCGCATGGTCAGTGTCATCTGCTTGGTGTAGTGTTGACATAAGGAGGGACTGCAATGTCTCTGTTCAGCTTTTCTCTCCATGCCCTTATAAATCTATTAGCTTGATCTGTATATTAATTATTAAAATGAACAAATTAAAATTAAATGCTATTAAATCTGTGTTATTATCATTCACTAAATTATAATTAAGATGAATGGTAATAATAGATTATGACAGACTTTTCTAGTTGTATGTAGTAAAAAAAATGTCCAAGGCAATCTCTGGTGTGTGTCTGTGTGTGGGTGTCAGGATTACTTTGAGTTTTCCCAGGTCCTCAACCAGGCGTTAAAGATATACCGTATTTTCCGGACTATAAGCCGCTACTTTTTTCCCACGCTTTGAACCTCGCGGCTTAAACAACGATGCGGCTAATTTATGGATTATGATACCTGTGACTGTATACGGTGGCTTTGTGTTTACGGTGGCTTTGTGGAGCTAGGATGCTAGCATGGATGCAGCCGCATGGATGCTTAGCTCCACGCGATTTCTCAGTATCTCTCAATAACTTAACTAATGTCAAAATAACCACAGTCTACCAGCGTAGACAGAACACAACTCAAAACACTTTAAAATAAAAGTTTACAACAATACAAATCCAGTCTTCAAGTTCTTTAGCTCACTGGTTTCAAACTAGCGTCTGTCTTCAATCTAACGTTCTAGCTTCTGATTGACTCTTGCGACTGTGCGCTCTTAAAGCAACAGTGCACTTATCTAACTGGCAAAACTAACTATTGTATTAGTTTTGATATTCATTTTAGCCTGTGTAAAGTTAATTTGTTTCAATGTTGCGGTAGGCACCTGCGGCTTATAGACATGTGCGGCTTATTTATGTTAAAAATAATTATTTTTAAAAAATTTAGTGCGTGAGGCTTATATTCAGGTGCGCTCAATAGTCCGGAAATTACGGGTAATTGTATTTTGGGATCAGTGGCCTACTTTCTTTTTTTTTTTTTTTACAAATCAACAAGGGGATGGCAGAATTCAAAGCACTTCATCTCCTTGTAAGTGATCACCTGTTTAAGAGCTGCATCTCCATTTGACAGGAGATGAAATAATGCTGCACCTTTTATGCATCTCATGATTCGCCCGGCCTCTGCTCTCAGCTGCCTTTATCTACCTGGATACAATAAAAGAGGGGGCTATCAAATCCAGCATATCTTACAAGTGTGATATCTGGCTGTGTACTGGCAGAAGGCAGTCATGAAGCGCTCTGGTGTATTTTATTCGCATTTATTCATGTACTTATTTAGCTGATGCGTTTATCCACAGTGACCCACAATGGAGGTGAAGTACATTCAACATCAGCAACTTGCCAAAAATCAAAGAACATCTCAGGACTGAAACATACAGTACACAGTTGCATACAAGTGTTGCATGCATCCATGCCATGGAAATAACTGCCCAGTACTGGTCATTGGTTTTATACAGAACCTTGGCTGAGAATATGTATGAGAAGTACAGGTATTCTTGTTCTTGATACCGCACATATTGTTTTTTTTTTTTTTTACCAATGATGTGTCATATTTATACTACTCTGAATGATATAGCCTACCCTTCATCACGGCCAGTGTTCACATATTTAACATGTTTCATACTGTAGCCTGTAGGCCTACTCCGGATGTGGACATATTTTTGAACATTTCTCACAGATAATGTCATGTTAGTCATTGCTTTTGTCTTAGCGAATGTGGTATGCTGCCAGCTCACAGGCACTCCACCTGCTGCAAATGTGTGCTGCATTTGAACTGATGTCAGTTTTATAAGTTCTAGTGATGGGCATTACAGCTTTTTTAAGGGATCTTATGGATCTGTTCTTTTCCAAGCTCAGTGTTCTTTTTTTTTTTTCAGGGTTACTAGATTTATCTTTGATATGATCACTAGTATAATGACAGGGTAAGATTTGGATCAGATTCTTAGACATCCCACCAAAATGATTTCTTTTTGCACATGTGGACTAGGTTTAGCAGCACTAAATTCCCATTAAAAAGAGAAAATAAAAAACATAATTAAAAGAACAAAGTCCATAGAATACATAGAATAACAACATTGTGGAAGTAGCCCAGACTGTGTGTTTATCTGTTTCGGAATGCCTAATAGGGCAATAGCCCAAATAGAATCCATTATAGAATCAGATAAAGGTCCGAAATAGAGCTTAGCCTGAGTCTAGAGCCTAAAAATATGCCCGCAAATCTCTTTTGGAACACCCAATAGAGCTGTTTTCAGAGTAGGGCCTGAAATAGCCCAAATAGAGCAATAGCCTGCATAGAATCTTCAATAGAATCCTTAATAGAGTCCGATACAGCCTATTCACACAACATCCTTCCCGCATGGTTATAAAGAGGTGTGGCTGTGTTTATTGGTGCTTTAAAATGTGACAATCTTTACTCTCTAGCTCGCTCAACCACCACTTCTCTCTCTCTCTCTCTCTCTCTCTCTCTCTCTCTTTGAATGGTGTGTTTTTACGAACAGCAACAGACAAATCCTCCTCCTTCATGTGTCTGCAGGTTCATGTACTGGTCAGACTGGGGAGCCAGCGCTAAGATTGAGAAGGCCGGCATGAACGGAGTGGACCGGCAGGTTCTGGTCTCAGAGAGAATTGAGTGGCCCAATGGCATAACTCTGGGTGAGTTTGGACTTCTTCTTTATCGAACTGACAAGTTGGGAGTGAGGGAGAGTGATTGGATGACACTCTTTGTAATATCTGAAAAGTATCTGAGAGGTCATGTGAGAGGGGTGAGAGACAGGGTATTTATGAGACAGGGTATATATGAGACGGGAACATGAGATTGGAGAAGATGGTGTGGGAGCTGAATGGACAGGGAGGCTAGAGAGAGAGGGAGGAAGACATGACAGACAGAGTGAACAGAGAGAATAGAGGAAAATTCATCAAAACAGTAGAAGTGAGTGTTAAGGCTAGTGGTTGAATAAGGGCAGTGCAACCCCAGCTTTGGTGTAGTTTGGACTCCTTCAGCACGTCCCACCTCATCAATCAGCTGCCAGTTAAGGGGGAAAACTAAATGGAGTTTCATGAGCCATACTGTCAATATTCTTGTGACAACCCCCCCCCCCCCCCCCCCCTCCTCCCCCTAGAGCAGGAGTCCATTTTAAAAGTGGTCATGCTTGAAAAAGGAGAAAAAGAGTAGTGCCTGTTAGAGGGGAATTGAGCCTGAGTGCATTGCTATGAAAACAGATTAGTTTTGGACGGGGGGGAGAAGGGTAGAAGGAGAGTAATACTTGTGAAGCTACATTACTTTACAGCCGTGAAACACATTTTTCTCTGTATTGATTTCAGCAGAAACAGATTCACCACTTATTGTGTGTTTCTCCATCAGCTAAGGTTTACCGTTGACAAATCACTGGGCTGTTATGGCCGTCTCCTGGTTGTTACATGCTCTCCTGTGGCCCCTGTCTTTAGACCTGTCCAGCAGACGGCTGTACTGGGTGGACTCCAAGCTGCACCTCATCTCCAGCGTGGACTTCAGTGGCAACAACAGACGGGTGCTCATTTCCACCGTAGATCACCTGGGACATCCCTTCGCCCTGACTGTGTTTGAGGTGAGCCCAACACACACACACACACACACACACACACACACACACACACACACACACACACACACACACACACACACACACACACTCACACACACACAAAATAATCATAGTCTGCCATGTATGTACATGGACTTTGGTTCCCATACACACCCAAACACACAAACATTCACACACTTTCTGGACAGAAAAGCTCATTCCACAGGGAAGCGGAAGTGAGGCTAGTGAGATTAATGGTGTGGGATGGCGAGCAGCACCCACGACAGAAACCAAATTAAAAACCCTTTAACAGCGCGACATGTGGAAGGGCAGCTCCGCACGCAGCCAAGGTGGTCCCGCCAGGGTCGTACATCATAGCGCGGCTCCCCGTGACAGGCCTGTCGATGGGTGCGCTCGGTCCCCCCTCGGGGGGTGCAGCGGAAACAATGTTTTCTGCCTTTTTCTTTGTTTTTCTGTGGATGGGCTGGGGGGGGTTTGAGCGATGGGATGCTGCAGTCGCTGCGGATCTCACAGGTGGGATTCAGCACAGGAGCACGAGCAGCACTCTGCACTGCACCGCACGCTGCTGTTCTGCTCTGGTCACAGCACAGCTGGAAACTGAGGGAGAGTTACCACAGGAAAGCGGCGAGCACAGGGAAGAGAAAGTTTTGTTTCAGTCTTTTTAAAGCAACACTACGCAACAATTTGACACTTTTTGAGGTATGGCAACTAGTTCTGGTACCATCCTCAAATTTATTTTGATAGCATTTGGTCATGTGAAGGACAGATAAACACCTGTGTCTTTTCCACTAGCCATCCAGGATATGCACTATGTAGTTCTGTTTTCCGGGCTGGTTCACCCGGCAAAAATTGAAGAAAAGCTTTCACAGCATGACATTGCCAGCTATACTGCCAAAATACATAAGTTAGTGTGTTGGCAAGCTTCTATCAGTGCCAACTGGGCTGTTGGTGGTGTTTGCAAGGTTTTTGTCTTCCTTTTAGGTAGTTAGCCTGCTAGTTTTGGAACAGAAGTACTTATTGCTGTTTTAAGTAGCAGGCAAAAACTAACCTTCAGATACAGTATCTCATGGCTGGAGTATGATAAGGAATTCACACGCCTGTTAGCTGAATACATGCTGTTGTCAGTTTCATTCTGTGTTTTCTGAGGGAAAAAAAATCTGTACCCATATTCACACATCTCAGGATATGTTGTTTTCAGCCTCTATCGATCTTTTTATGTATCGATCATCACTTTTGAAGAGTGGAGCGCCGGTGGAGGGCTTATTAGGTGTGTGCTTGTGCTGTGGCAGCTGAGCTGAATCAGGCTGCACCCAAAGGTGGGGAGGGACTGCAGTGAGTGGAGTGGAGGCACTGCAGTGAGGAAAGAGAAGAGGAAAGTTACAAAACTGCAGTTACGTACAGACGTACAGAACCACGGCCATTCCACACAAAACAAATGTTTTCCAAATACAGTTTTTGAAAAAGTAAGGTTTAAGGCTTTACATGACAAATGTGATTGAAAGAATTTGACTGTATTGATTCCCAACGACAATGACAAACGTGTCACCTTGGAGAAATTGCACAGATTGCAACTCCATGTGAGTATTCCTAGCCGTCACAGTGCATCTCTGCACCGCGTGGGCTCTTCCTCCTCTTCCTCCTCTTCCTCCTCTTCCTCCTCTTCCTCCTCTCCTGTGATGTCTGTCAGCCCCATGCATCTGTGCAGCTGAACTGACGGCTTCACTCAGTGTTTGAGGTGTGTAAAGGTTAAGGCTGGGTGGAGACACCTCAATATAAAAATAGGGCCTCACGGTTCCAATGGGAGAGCCGATCCCTCAGCCATGACAGCCCTGTGTGTGTGTGTGTGTGTGAGTGTGTGTGTGTGTGTGTGTGTGTGTGTGTGTGTGTGTGTGTGCTTGCTGATCTCTGTCAGTCAGCGGTGGGCCCGCAGTGGCCACTGCGTCACCGCTGGCATTTGAAGTTTTAATAAAGAGAGCAGTAGGTGAAAAGGAGTGTGTGTGTGTGAGTGTGTTTGTGTTAGTGTGTGCATGCGTGTGTGTGTGTGTTTAGCCATAGGATCCATACAGCTGCCCGATTGAGCTGATAAGACAGCCAAGGCAGGCAGGCGGGCAGGCGGGCAGAAGCCACATGGTTGACCTTTCAGAAGGAGAAGGCTTTGTAAACAGGTGGCTCCTCCTAATGGAGAGTGTGACAGACATCATACCCATGTGGATTTCTCTCTCTCTCTCCCTTTTTCTTTCTCTTTTTCACTCGCTTTGTGTCTGTCTCTTTATCTGTCATTTCTCCTTCTCAATTTTGTCCCTGCACTCTCTCACTCAATGACTGTCTGATTTTCTCTATCAGTCTTTCCTTTTTTTTGCGTGTCAACCCCACTGCCAATAAATCTCCGGTTGTCATGGCAACGGATGAGCCGCAGTTACGCTATTGCTTCAGATGCCGATAAGAAGGCATGAAGAGGGAGAGGGAGGGAGAGAGGGAGAGAGAGAGAGAGAGAGAGAGAGGGAGGGGGGAGGGAGAGACAGTAACAGATAATACCTTGTTTTTCTCAGTGTGTTGTTACCCGCTCTGCACCATCCCAGCAGAGGGCTTTAATTCAGAGGTTAGTTGGGCCTCCCCGCTTGAGACCCAATTAGGCCCAAGCATGAGCGGGCCAGTAAGAGATCTGCAGTCATCGCTCCGATTCAGTCCACAGAGACCTCTGCTGATCCCCACCCACTCCCACACTGTTCATGGTTCATCCCCTCCTGACCTCGGCTCAAAGCGAAGCGAACCTGAGCGGGCGAGGACTGAGCCCTTCTGTGTCCCATGTGCCCTTGCAGGACCGAGTGTACTGGACCGACCTGGAGGACGAGGCCATCTACAGCGCCAACCGCCACACGGGCCACGACTTGGTCACGCTGGCCCA
Source organism: Clupea harengus (assembly GCF_900700415.2). Taxonomy (NCBI): domain Eukaryota; kingdom Metazoa; phylum Chordata; class Actinopteri; order Clupeiformes; family Clupeidae; genus Clupea; species Clupea harengus. The sequence continues at coordinate 5,970,021 of NC_045161.1, read as the reverse complement.
GCACCTCGACAACCCGCTGGATGTGGTGGTGTTTCATGAGCTCCGACAGCCCAAAGGTGAGGCCCGATCTACACTCACACACACACACACACACAGACACACACACACACACACACACACACACACACACACACACACACACACACACACAACCACACACACACAGCCCACTAGTACAAGCATTCGTAATTAACTGAATTTCATTATCAGCCAAATTTAATATGCATAGCATAGTGTTTGTGTGTGTGTGTGTGTGTGTGGGAGCGAGCGTAAATGTGTGTGTTTTAATAAAAGAGGAAGAGAATTGGGAGAGGGCTGGGATTTGATCTTTTGTTTTCTTCCCCTCATCACAAGAGAAGATGAGAGCTTGGTCCCAGCGGTGGGAAGTTAATTGCACGCTCTCACATTAATAAGTAAACAGCGCTGCCAAAGGATAAATCACGGCATTAAAGCCCCCCCCCCCTCTCCCTAAGAAGTGCTACTGTGGGAACGCTAAATGAACTAGTGCTGAATGAGAGAATGTGTGAATGAACTTTGCCTCTTTGCTGGGAAAATCCCTAAGAACATGAGGAGGCAGTGCATACATAATGCAGCCCTCTGCCTCTGTCACAGCGTCCACATAAAGAATACTCTGGAAGGTAACGGTGTTTAATTGGCAGCCATGCTTAAGCCACAAGGCAGGAGCGATTTCCATTCAGAGTTCCCATCCTTTCTGAGATGCCTGAATCCGCTCGCACTTCCCGCGTCTGGGGCAACAAAAGTCTTTCCACATGCCGTTTTTATTTCATCCTTTGTTCTTTTTTCTCTCTCTCTCTCTCTCTCTCTCTCTCTTTGCCCCTATGTGGGTGTATGTAAGAGAATGCGAATCATGTCTTTCTCTTCATGTGCTGATCTTAAAAGCTGAGGTTTGTAGATGTCTCGCCTTAAGCCCTGAGAAAGGTATTGCAACCACCGAAAAGGTTTTGCAATATCCCCCTAAAAGTGGGATCTATATAATCCAACATGCCACTCTCCGATACATATAAAAAGGCATCTGTTGGTACCTTTATGAGAAACAGGCTGAAACGATTTCTCAAATTCTCAAATTATCTCTCTTAAGAGTTAAATCGAGAGTTGTATATTCTCCTAGCTGCTGCGATAACTGTCCATAGCGTTCTCAGTCTTACACTCCTGTGCACACCACAAACCCTAAGCTCAAGTCATGCTAAAGCTAATGCTAATGTGTTTCTCCAGTGCCGGACAGCTGTAACATGGGCGGCCTGCCCAATGGAGGGTGTGAGTACCTATGTCTGAAGGCCCCTCAGATCACAGACCACTCGCCCAAGTACACCTGCGCCTGCCCCAACAGCATGGAGCTGGGCCCCGACATGCGCCGCTGCGTCACAGGTAGCCACACACCTCTGGATACACACCCATGGATACACTCATAGCCAGACCTACAGTCATAAACACACACACACACACACACACACACACACACACAGGTTTCCGTACATTCACATAGAGAGTCTCACACGTTGACAGACACACACACACACATATGCACACATACATATATGCACATTTAGGCAAATACATGCAGTGTTACAAGGAGAAAACCTTGACAATTGGGCAGTGCACTTGCTGCCATTGAATAGATAGTCACAGGTGTCTAGACACACTGCCTAAGCACACTTACTCTTATCGCCATCTCCTCAGGCTAGACTTAACACTACATAATCTCTGTCCACACTCTGCGGCTCAGAAACAAACTCACTTGCATGGATTTTCATTCATACTGCAGTCTGTGTGTCCTAAACTCTCCCTCTTTTTCATTACTGTGTCACTCTCTTTCTCTCCCTAGTGGTCAGACCGAAAACCACAACTGCTGCTCCTACAACCACAACCACCACCCTTGAGCCAACGACGAGCAGCACCACCCCCGTTACAACAACAGCCTCCTCCACTACCACAACTACAGCGTCCACCACAACCACATCCACCACCTCTGCCCCCTCTACGACCACCACCACCAGATCTACAACAGCCTCCACAACAAGCCCCCCAGCAATACACTACATCTCTACCTCCACCACCTCCACCCCCAGTGCCAAGACCCAGGCCTCTCCATCCACTACCACCTCCAGCAGCACCAGCAGCACCAGTATCAGCAGTGTCCAGAGGGTGAATTCCAACCTCTCACACCGGGGTGAGTGCCCTTCTGTATATTCCATGTAATGTGTGTGTGTGTGTGTGTGTGTGTGTGTGTGTGAGTGTGTGTGTGTGTGTGTGTTGCAATGGGATCGATGGGTGCATGTGTTCTAGTTGGGGTGTGGTGAGCTTTTGGGGTATCTGGACATCACTCCCAGTGGTGTAAATCCCTGGTTGTGACAGTAGAAGTGCTCTCCAGTGTGTTTGGAGTTCTGATTGACTCGTTAAAAAGCAGAGCTCTTTAAACGAGGAGATGGGATTTAATGAGAGTGAAATCAGGACAGGACAGGAGAGGACAGAAGTAGCCTACTTAAAGCAACACTATGCAACAATTTGCGACACTTTTTGAGGTATGGTTTTATAGGCAACTAGTTTTGGTACCATCCTCAAATTCATTTGTATAGCATATGGTCATGTGAAGGACAGATAAACACCTGTGTCTTCCCCACTATTCACCCAGAATATGCGCTATGTAGTTCTGCGTTCCGGGCTGGAACACCTGGCAAAAATGGAAGAAAAGCTTATACTGTCAGAAGACACCAGTTAGTGTGTTGGCAAGCTTCTATCAGTGCCAACTGGGGTGTTGATGGTGTTTGCAAGGTTTCGGTAGTTAGCATGCTAGTTTTGGAACAGAACTATTGCTGCATTAAACTGTCTGGATCTGACATCCGTCCTCACCCCTGAGCACTCGGTGTGATTAATCCGCTAACATTTCTCTCATCTCCGAGTAGGGCTGTGTATTGGCAAGAATTTGGCGATACGATACGTATCATGATACAGGGGTTACGATTCAATATATTGCGATGCATAGCAATACTGTAAGCAAGGTGATTTATTGCGATTTTAATACAATTTTAGTAAACTGTCATAGTATAAAGAACACACCACCATATGCATAGACTTCTTGTTTAAATGCATGTCATTATGTTGGAGTGGAAGGGTTAAATGGCTGAAGATAGATTACAACACTGCTATCTAGCGGTCAGTGGTTTGAACCCAAAATGAATGTTAGATAACTACAGTGTTTTTGAGAATCGATACAATACCCCAAACCATATCACGTACTCAGGTGTATCGATATTTTCTCACACCCCTATCTCTGAGACTTTTATTTTGTTCTTTCTTTTTCGCTTTACCTGTCACTCCTTTCTTGCTCCCTCTGTCTCACTGCCGAAACTGTCTTCCATTCTGCCTGGCTATTTTTTCTATTGTAGCTATCTAGCCACAGCAGTGTTTTGCCTTGGGTGTTATGTAGTTACATAGAAAAAGTTCCAAGGTAGAAGCCCAAGGCTCTTGAGAGGCACATGCACACGCGCACACAAGCACACGCGGTCCCTCTGAAACAGGTCAAAGCTCGGAGAGCCGAACCAGAGCAGTGTACCCAGAATGTTCCCAGGCCTTACAGTGGGAGAAGGGGCGTAAATAAGTGCTCTTAAATATTGATGACCTCCTCTTGTCATTGGGTATGAACTTTCCATTAGATAAAACGAAAAAGCGTGTGGCTCTAAAAGATGAATGCTGTGTGGGTAGGTGCTGTGGCTGGCTTGCGAAGCCCGCTGATGACTCCAAGGGGCCAATATAAAAGAGCTCGTGGGTGAAGAGGGGAAAAAGAGTGGGAAGCAGAAGAGAGCGAGAGAGCGGGTGTGTGAGACAGAGACGGAAAAAAAAGAGTGTATGTGCATACGTGTGAGCGAGAGAGAAAAAGAAACAGGAGAGGGAGCGAGAGACCATCGAGGGCACCGCTCACAGCCCACAGAAGAAGCAAATGCATGTCTGAGGGATGCAGGGGGTTGCATCTTCTCTCACGCATTACCACACAAAAAAGGGATTGAGAAGGTTTAGTGGGGGAAACGGGACCACAGGCTTTTTTGCAGCTGCATGTTATCCGTTATCGCATGTCGACTCAATCCGTGGCTTTTTTCCCCCCTCTCTCTTCCCGAGTTTACTAACATCAGCGGCACCAGGTGAATTACATCCCCATCAACACAAGAGCATGAGAACTGTGTGTGTGTGTGTGTGTCTGTGTGTGTGTGTGTGTGTGGCGCCCTGGAGATGAAAGCTGACAGCGCCGCGAACATTGTTGTTGCAGATCCATATTAAACGGCGGCGGTTTGGATTCTGTCAGGATGAATCATGTGGGGTGGGTGTGTGTGTGTGCGCCGTCGCAGAGCACAACTCCTAATAACCTGAAAATGAAAGTCCCTATCTTCTGAGCGCAGGCTGCCAATCTGTTTTGTGAACAGCGTGCTTCCCTGCGACCGAAAAAAAAAAAAAAAAAAATTGAAAAGGAAGAAGAAAGTTGGCGCTATTCATGGGACAAATTTTAATAATGTTTTACAATCTGCTCCCCAATGATTTATCAGCCACCGGGAGATATGCGTCATTTGTTGATGTTATCTGTCAGCCGTGTCGACAATACTAATATGAGGCACCACATCAACCTGCCACACTGTTCCCGTCAGGCAAAGCTGTAGCTTAGCCTAAGCAGAGGTGTGAAATCTGAGGGCTTTAGCATGTATTCACCCCACCACACCTGCACAGTATTCACAGGACGCTATCTATATTTTGAGGGGAATCTTTCTTCTGGCTGAAAATAAAGGCGGGGAATTATCCGACACACATTTCATTGTTATTGCGTTTCCTTTGTTTTGTGTTTGGCATTCTCCGGGCAATCAGCGCTTCCATCTGTATGCTGGGGTTGCTCTCCCCACCCCTCTTAATCTCCTGCCCAAGACGCCATTATCAGCTCCTAATCACGCTAGCAGTAATGGTGGGCTGGGAGCTAATTGTGAGATTGAGGTAGGATTTATGTTGTTGGCTCGACAGAAACCTGTGGCGGGGGCTGGGTTGAGTTAATTGTGTGCGTGTGTGTGTGTTTGTGTGTGAATGTGTGTGTATTATACAGGACATTGTAAATGCTCACCCTTTTTTTTTCTTTAGGAAGTGTGTGTGTGTATGTATATGTTTATGTTCAAGGACGTATATTCTATATGACTTGCAAACCCTGCTGAAAGAGTAGTTGAATCATTCGTCATTGAGGTTGGATATGATGTTTGGGGTTCAAGGTCTGCCTAGTTTCTCTATCTCTTTATGTATTCCACATTTTCTCTCCTCTCCCCTGTGTCTTCAATTTAAAATCTGTTCACCGTATGACTTATCGTGGCTCAGCCATATTGCAAAAAAAAAAAACAATCTTTGAAGGAAACAGATCACAAAAGCATGTCTGCTGTTGACACAAAGGAGAGTGAAAGACAAAACAAAACAATATTTTTTCCTTATCTGCCTCTCTCCATCTCTCTCTCTCTCTTCTGCTTTATCTTGCTTCCCATCCTTCTCCTCCTCTCTCCTCCCTCTTCCTCCCTCTCTTTATCTTTCTCGCAGCTGGGAGCGAGCATTACCTTTTAGGCAACAACATAACTGTGGCGGTTTTGGGTATCGTCATTCCCATAGGTAGGTATGGCTGTGCATACTGTGTGCTTCTTGTCCCTCCTCCCCTCCCTTCCCTTCCCTTCCGCTACCCAGCCCTGCCTTATCTCTCCCACAGCTTACTGGCCCACATCTTCATTCACCTCCAGCACGAAAGCTTCCATACCCACGCATGATGCCTTCCCGCTAATACCACTGATCTCGAAAAACACACACACACTATTCTCAAGGGTGGCCATATTCATACACACACAAAAGCATTGGCCATAAAAAAAAAATGGTGGGTGGATTATGTGGGTGGCGGTGCCATTGCCATTGCAGGTGTGGAGGCAAGGTCGTTCACCGTTAAGTTGAGAACGACCTTGCCCTCTCCCACCACACGCACACGCCCAATTGTGGAGTGGTAAAACAAATTAGCGTCTTTTTAAATCCAATTGTGGACCCTACTGTGAAATCCATTCTCTCCGCTCATCTCTCTCTTCTACTCTGAGAAATTGGAGAGGGGCCCCCACCCCCCCCCCACCTCCACTCCCTCTGTCACACACACACACACACACACACACACACACACACACACACACACACACACACTCCCTCTGTCTCCTCAGCATGTGGCTCTGTAATAGGC